>NW_015168143.1:28273-35756 GCF_001447785.1 Gekko japonicus | reverse complement strand
CTCTGGTCTGGTACAGCCAGAAAAAGCATTAATGACTCAGTAGAGTTAAAGTCATTAACTCAGAGGTTAAGATGCTGAGCTGCAGACTGGAAGGTCGGTAGCTCGGCAGTCCGAGACCCGAGTGATGCATGACGGAGTGAGCTGCCGTCTCTGGCTCCGGCTCCTGGCAACCTAGCAGTTCGAAAGCAAGACATTGCAAGTAGATAAATAGGTACTGCTTCGGTGGGAAGGTAACAGTGTTCCGTGCACCTCGGCGTTTAGTCATGCCGGCCACATGACCATGGAAACGTCTTTGGATAGATACTTCGGTCTTTTAACAAGTCCAACAGAATATATCCATTTCTGCTGTTTCAAAAAAAAAAATTCTGGAAAATCTTGAAACGTATAAGCCAAAATGAGAATGGGTGGGAGCGCCCCTCCTCTCTAACGAGAAGGACGCCATGCCGTTATGGCATCTTTAGTGAAGTCTTGAAAACTTCCTCGTTGTTTATGTCCCACTCCCTCTTATCCCTCGCCACAGATGGCCGTCCTGGAGAAGCTGTCTCCCCCACAACTAGCCTCTCTCGCTCTCCAATCCGGTGCCATCGACGAGGAGGAGAACATGTGCCAGCTTCTGGCGAGGCTAGAGAACAAACCGCTGGAAGCCATCTACCAGTTTCTGGACCAATTCAATGCGGAGGCCCAGCAGGTCTGACCTTTTTCAAAAACTCATTTTTAAAAACGACGACAGATCAAGTCAAGTAAGGTGCCTTGCCCAGCCAAGCTGAATTTTCAGTGCCTTCACTGAGAGAGAGAGACAGACAGACAGTCAGTGTGGTGTAGTGGTTACGAGTGGCGGACTCTAATCTGGAGAACCAGGTTTGATCCCCCCACTCCAGCTGGGTGACCTTGGATCAGTCACAAGTTCTCTCAGAGCTGTTCTCTCAAGAACAGTCCTCTCAGAGCTCTCTCAGCCCCACCTACCTCACAGGGTGTCTGTTGCGGGGAGAGGAGGGGAAGGAGATTGTAAGGAGAGGAGATTGGATTTATACCCCACCCTTCACTACCTGAAGGAGTCTCAGAGCAGTGTATAAGTCTCCTTTCCCTTCCCCTCCCCACAACAGACACCCTGTGAAGTAGGAGGGGCTGAGAGAGCTCTCTTGAGGACTGCTCTTGAGAGAACAGCTCTGAAAGAACTTATCAGTGACCCAAGGTCACCCAGCTACCTGCATTTTGAGGAGTGGGGAATCAAACCCAATTCTCCCAGATTAGAGTCCGCGCTCCTAACCACTACACCAAACAAGCCGCTTTGAGACTCCTTAGGGTAGTGAAGGGCAGGGTATCTCCTCTTCCTCCTCGTTTTCATTGTTGGTGATTATTCTATGGCTGACAGATTTCCCCCAGAGCAACTGCAGAGGGAGGGGAACGGGACAGCCGATTTGCATCTTATCATGTGGATATTTAGCTAAATAGTGAAGTGCATTTCCCCCTCTCTCCTTCTCGATATGCAGCTTGCAATAACGTCCCTCAAAGAGGAAGTCGTCCGGAAGAGGATGCTCTCCCTGTTCCTGGAGGCCGCTGGAGCCGGCTTCTCAGCCTTCAGGCCTGGAAACTGGACTCACTTGCTGTCCACCAGATTGGCGCTCTTTCTGCCCAGTGCTGGTGAAAAGGAATGTTTTTAATGCCGACAGATCTTGTCTCACGTCTCTGGCTGCGACAGCTTCCGAGCTGTGTGAGTAATAAAAGCATCGCTCCGGTCTCAGTTCTCTTAATGGGGAGCGCAGTCAAATCCGCACATGCTCAGGAACAGCAGGTGGAAATGAAAACCCCTCTCTTTTAAAACACATGGAACCTGGCCCGTAGCTACTGTGGGGCCCACGGGGCCCGGCCCCCTAGTTTCCGAGCTGTGTGAGTAATAAAAGCATCCCTCCGGTCTCAGTTCTCTTCATGGGGAGCACAGTCAAATGCGCACATGCTCAGGAACAGCGGGTGGAAATGAAAACCCCTCTCTTAAAACACCCACAACCAATGCTCCCTCTAAGCTGTGCTGTCTTGTGAGCAAAAATTCTACTTTGTGAACTACTGGCATTAAAGTTGTGAGCAGGTGATTTGGCTGCTGCATAAATTAGTTTGCTCTGGAGCCATGCCTCCTGAGCTGAGACGAAAATGTGTGAGCCGGAGTCTAAAAAACTGTGAGCTAGCTCACACTAACTTGGCTTAGAGGGAACATTGCCCACAACAACCCTGTGAGGTAAGCAAGGCCGCAAAAGGCCAACCAGCCCACGCACTCCTAGAAAGGATTTTAATCTGGAACTCCTTGTCAAAGAGGGTGCCGAGTTTATCCACCTTTCCTTTTATTTATTAGTGCATTTGACCAGAGGTCTTTAGCTTAAACCACGACATCTTGAAAATTAAGCAACATTAAAGGAAATAAAACATTATATAACAAGCGAATAAAACAGAATTTGGCAGTGAGTTACATGATCATCACAAGTTCGCAGTATCGCAAGATGGGAACTTTAAATGAATATATAGATCAAGAAGTAAACTACTTCCCATAACATAAATATACAGGAGCAAGAAGATAAAATAGGGAATGATAAGATACCGATTTCTCCTAGGGTCTCTAGAATCTTAAATTAAATATAATCTAGGGCCCGTTTAGTAGATTGTATCAGTAAGCCCATCACTTCTTTTACAATTAGCACAAAGCACATTTCAGTGATGTTTTGGGGAGCGAGTTATCCGCTGTGCTACACAGGGTTCCTGGCAGGACTGGAGATTGGTGTGTCATCTTCACAACAACACAGGGATCTTCAACATCCTGGCAGCTGGGGGTGTGTGTGGCAGAGGCAGAGATCAAGTTATCAGGACAGGTGTTATGTATGATTTGCATTCTTATACGAGAGACCAGAAAAAGGCTTTGAAGTTTATGCAAACCAGCTAAACTAAGCCTCCTGTTTTTCACCTGGATAGGATTGCCAGATTGTGAGACTCCCAGAGATTTGGGGGTGGAGCCTGGGGAGGACAGGGACCTCAGTGGGGCACAGTGCCACAAAGCTCACCCTCCAAAGCAGCCATTTTCTCCAGGGGAACTGATCTCCGTAGTCTGGAGATGAGCTGTAATTTGAGGTCATGGAATAGCAGAAAAGAGCAAGAGCCCGGTAGAACCTTAAAGACGAAAGAAGTGACTGTGATACACTAAAGAAGAAGAAGAAAAGATTGGATTTATACCCCGCCCTTCACTCAGAGTCTCAGAGCGGTTTACAATCTCCTTTCCCTTCCCCTCCCCAGAACAGACACCCTGTGAGGTAGGTGGAGCTGAGAGAGCTCTGAGAGAACTGTCCTTGAGAGAACAGCTCTGACAGAACTGTGGCTTGCCCAAGGCCATCCAGCAGCTGCAAGTGGAGACGTGGGGAATCAAACCCAGTTCTCCCAGATTAGAGTCCGCACACTTAACCACGACACCAAACAAAACTTCAGTCCCTGCCACAAATTTTGTAATTCTTTAAGGGGCCACCGTACTCTTGCTCTTGTCTACTGCTACAAACAGACTAACTTCACTAATCTTGGTCATGGAATGATTTTTTAAAAAAATTGGAGTCTTCTTGTCCTTATTTGTCTGGTACAAAAACGGCCTGAAATATAGACTGGGTGTTGCTCGCATTTCCCCTCTGTCTTATTCAGGGTGTCTTCTCTGAGCCGGGTTTATCCTGCCATCCCAGCGGCCAACCAAGACGGCATCTACAGGTCTTTGTTCACCTTCCTGGAAACCCAGCAGAGCGCAACAGGTACCATTTTTGGGTTTTGGATCTTAAGCTGTGCGCGACAAGCTATGCCTTACGATAGCGTACCGGATTCACTTCAAAGTGCTGGTCTTGACCTTTAAAGCCCTTTATGGACAGGGTCCAGCCTACCTGAGGGACCACCTTTCTCCATATCTTCCCCCAAGGGCACTACGGTCGGGGGGGGGGCGTCATCTCCTGGAAATTCCAGGCCCTAGAGATGTTAAATTTGCGGTGACCAGGACCAGGGCATTTTTTGGTGGTGGCTCCTACCTGGTGGAAGGAGCTCCTGGAAGAGATCCGGGCCCTGTGCGACCTTTCTTAGTTCCGCAGGGCCTGCAAGACGGAGCTCTTCCGCCAGGCCTTTGAGTAGGAGTCGCCGCCACCATTATTCCACCTCCGCCTCATATGCACGGTTGCATTACCATCATGATTATCTGGACCCCACTGGGGGAGCGAGGCATCCGGGCAGGGATTGGATGACAAGATTTCAGGAAGTTACCATGGAGGTTAAGATCTACCCATCTTGGCTAAATCTGTATTGTAAATGTGTTACTGTTACTGTATTTTATTGTAATTTATTGTTTTATATCATGTGTTTTATTGTTATAACCTGGCACATAGTGCCCTTGTCAGCCGCCCTGAGCCTTCGGGGTAGGGTGGGATCTAAATCTAAATCTAAATCTAAATAAATAAATAAAAATTACGATGTTGGGTTGTAAGCTGTGCCCCCAGGGTGGAGGAGTCCCTGCAGCTCATCCCTACAAGGAATCCACCGTGTGGGTAGGTGAGCGAACCGAAGGGGGCGAGTGTTCCCACAAGTCCAAACCAAGGCTTGGAACCGGGAAGGAAGGGTGTGGCGTACTTGCTTATAGGGGGGACTGTTTCTCCTTTAAATCGTACTCTGTGGCATGCTCGCTTATAGGGGAAACTGTTTTTCCTTTAATTCACACTTTGTGTATATAAACTTGGTAGTTATCTGCTGCCACCAGGAATTAAAAATTCCAGTTCTCTCTCCTTTGGTAGTGCCCAGGGTTTGGGCACTTCAGAGGACTATGTGGCCCTGAGGAAGTATTGCGAACCGAAGGGGGCGAGTGTTCCCACAAGCCCAAACCAAGGCTTGGAACCGGGAAGGAAGGGTGTAGCGTACTTGCTTATGGGGGGGGGGGACTGTTTCTCTTTTAAATCATACTCTGTGGCGTGCTTGCTTACAGGGGAAGCGGTTTTTCCTTTAATTCACACTGTGTGTATATAAACTTGGTAGTTATCTGCTGCCACCAGGAATTCAAAATTCCAAATCTCTCTCCTTTGGTAGTGTGACCCAGGGTCTGGGCACTTCAGAGGACTATGTGGCCCTGAGGAAGTACTGTACTGAATTCTGGGATATATTTAAACAAAAATGGATTTATTGAAATAAGAACAAAATAGGTTTCTGGAAAAAGGAACTTGTAAAATGTAACTAGCAAAGTTGGTGTCACACACAGTCTCTTAGACACTAAAATTCCACTCTGACAGTATTCTCTCTCTCATATACGTAGCCAAACCAACTAAACCCTGACTTTTCCACACAAGATAAAACATTGGTCTAACCACACAGTTTAGACACAGCTTGTTTCTTTTCCATATAGACTCTCTCACAAAGCTTTTAGAGTTCCACAGACTCGCTTTAAAGCTTTTCACACTACACTCTCCAAAGACACACACACTTTTAGAGTTCCACAGACTCTCTTAAAACATTTCACACTCCACTCTCCAAAGACACACACACCGAACTCTGTCATAAAACACACACACATCAACCAAGGAATCATTACAAAGGGCTACGCCAGATCCTGGCCCCAAAGGCTTTTATAGCCCTGCTGAATGATGGGAAGCCAATGGACTGCTTGGGTGGGGAGAGGCTGGGAAGCAGTGTTCCCCCTAAGCTGAGTTAGTGTGAGCTAGCTCACAGTTTTTTAGCCTCCAGTTCACACATTTCACACATGGGAAGCAGTGTTCCCTCTAAGCTGAGTTAGTGTGAGCTAGCTCACAGTTTTTTAGCCTCCAGTTCACACATTTCACACATGGGAAGCAGTGTTCCCTCTAAGCTGAGTTAGTGTGAGCTAGCTCACAGTTTTTTAGCCTCCAGTTCACACATTTTTGTCTCAGCTCAGGAAGGATGGCTCCAGAGCAAACTAGTTTATGCAGCAGCCAAATTGCTCGCTCACAACTTTAATGCCAGTAGCTCACAGGACTCCACAGCTTAGAGGCAGTGTTGCTGGGAACCCTTGGAAGGACCTTTTGGTTCGTAGCTTTTGTGTGGTCTTGCACAAACGGGAACTCAGCAGAGGCCAGGCCAGGGCTACGGAGGCAGAGCATAGATCCAGAGGTTGCTGGTTCTTGGCCCCCGTATCTCCAGAGACGATATCCTGTGTCCAAGTTCCACAGTTTCAAGCCCTTAAAGCTGTCTCCATAAAAGAGGCTTCTATTACAGTGGGCAGTTCTGCATCTAGCATTCGCTCCACATTTTCTCAAATGGGAGGAAGAAGTGCAGCTCAGAACCACGTTCAAATGCCCCCCCTGGCCAACACCGTACTGACTGCAAAATCACCCCTAAAACGGGCATAAATCTATGCAGAAGAGACCATAAAATCCGATGATCAGAGGAAGCGAAAGCAGCATGCACGGCAGAGGGGAAATTTCTGTTCCATTGAGGGTTTGCTAGAACAATGGAGAGAAAAGCCAAGCCAGCATCAGCCAAGTGACTCCAAAAAACTTCCATTCACTCCCAACCCCACCACTTAAAAATTGGCCTCTGCCGTCTGTTCCACCCCCATTCCAACTTTCCCTCTAACCCTTGGCTGTGAAGGTGGAACAAGGAGGGACCAGAATGAACGGGCTGTGCCTGTTGGATTTCCAAAAGTCAGGGTGGAAACCTGACGGGAATATCCAGTCCTTGTGGAATGTGTTGTGTGTAAAGGTAAAGGTTCCCTTGCTCGACTCTAGGGTTGCGGTGCTAATCTCCGTTTCAAAACCGAAGAGCCAGCGCTGTCCAAAGACATTTCCGTGGTCATGTGGCCGGGAGTACTAAACACCAAGGCGCACGGAACGCTGTTCCCTTCCCACCGAAGTGGTCCCTATTTATCTACTTGCAATATCTTGCTTTCGAACTGCTAGGTTGGCAGGAGTGTTGTGTGTACACACTTGCTTTCTGTCTTTATGCCAATAAAGGCTGACTTGACTTGACTTGACTTGACTTGATTTGCTTTCTGTCGCTCCCTGCTCCTCTTGCAGCCTAGCAGCAGGAAGTAAAGCGATGCGTCCAATATTTTCGGAGCTCAGCATTTGGATTTCCCACCTGTCCCTCTTTGGCGGGGTGGCTCTCTCCCTACTTGGGAGATCAGCACCACATTGAGAGTGTTGTGTGTACACACTTGCTTTCTGTAGCTCCCTGCTCCTCCTGCAGCCTAGCAGCAGGAAGTAAAGCGATGTGTCCAATATTTTCGGCGCTCAGCATCTGGATTTCCCACCTGTCCCTCTTTGACAGGGTGGTTCTCTCTCTCCTTGGGAGATCAGCATCCCATTGGATTCTTGATCCAGATAAGTTGCGATCCACTGGCAGGCAGACTCTTCCCCCACAAAGCACTAAAGAAGAGATTGGATTTATGCCCCGCCCTTCACTACCGGAAGGAGTCTCAGAGCAGCTTACAAACTCCTTTCCCTTCCCCTCCCCACAACAG
>NW_015168143.1:19236-28214 GCF_001447785.1 Gekko japonicus | reverse complement strand
GGCTTTGAAACGGAGATGAGCACCGCAACCCTAGAGTCGGATTCGACTGGCTTTCGAGCAAGGGAACCTTTACCTTTACCTTCACTACCGGAAGGAGTCTCAGAGCGGCTTACAATCTCCTTTCCCTTCCCCTCCCCACAACAGACACCCCATGAGGTAGGTGGGGCTGGGAGAGCTCTCTCAAGAACTGCCCTTGAGAGAACAGCTCCGAGAGAACTTGTGACTGGCCCAAGGTCACACCAGCAGCTGCATGTGGAGGAGTGGGGGGATCAAACCTGGTTCTCCCAGATGAGAGTCCGTGCTCCCAACCACGACACCAAACTGGTTCTCTGTTAAGGAAGCCTCTCCTGTGATCTGTGATTTCCAGGCTCAGCCTGTGTCTCCCCCAACACCAGAGGAACGGAGAGCTGGTTGCAGGACAATTTGGGGGCATTTTCAGCCAACGCTCCTTACGAAGACTTCACAAAGCTGATCCCTGACTTTGATGGGGTGAGTGTCCGGCCCGGCTTCACCTGGATTCATGAAAGCCACTACCTTAGTATACCCCACCCCCCAGTTTCCTACTTCCAGCCGCCACCCCAAAAAAGTTAGGGTTGCCAACCTTCAGAGTGGGGGTGCTGTGGTTGACTAATTCCTGCACTGAGCCAAAGGGGTTGGAGGAGGTGACCTCTAGGATGCCTTCAAACTCTGTGCCAAGAAACTGGTCTCCTTTAAGAGAGTCTTTTTGCCCAAGTATTGGCTTTCTTGACTGTTGAAGTCATCACCCCTACCTGCCGTCTTGTTATCAGAACTGTTGCTTAGGCTGGCAGAAGTGATTAACTTGCAGCGGCTGGGAACTGTCATCTAAAGTGGCTCACAGCTTGCAATTTAGAGATCTATCCTGGTAACAGCTTTTTATTGGCTGAATGTTTAAGAACATCTATGCAGAACGAAAAGCTTGAGAAGACTCGGAATTCTGGCTTTTCCTTCTGCACTGAGAACTTCAGCCCCACCAGAAAAAAAATTGCCCCACAAGCCACAATATCCTGCCGATGGGTCTGTCAGTTCTCCTGGAGAAAATGGCTGCTTTGGAAGGTGGCGTCTATGGCATTACACCCCGTTGAAGTCCCTCCCCTACACTATCCCCGCCTTCCTCAGGCTCCGCCCCCAAAATCTCCAGGTATTTCCCTACCCGAAGTCTATTTTTCATATCTGATTCCTCCAAAGAGGCCAGATCTGTTTCTCAACATTCCGTACTGGCACAAATAATTGGGAGAGGAGTAAATTTCTCAGTTTCTTCAGCATCTGGCTGCAGGTGGCCCACCTCCACGGGGGCCTAGAGATCTCCCGCTATTACAGTTGATCTCCAGAGGACTGAGATCGGTTCCCCTGGAGAGAATGGCTGCTTTGGAGGGCGGGCTTCACGGCATCGTACCCTGCTGGGGTCCCTCCCCTCCCCAAACCCCGCCCCCTGGGCTCCACCCCCCCAAAATCTCCAGGCATTTCCCAGCTCGGAACTGGCAGGCCTAATCTGGCTTCATGAAGTATGCGTTTTGCACATCTGGCCAACCAAGGAACTGTCTTCCGGTCGTGGGAACAGAATTCTGGGTTTTAGTTTTCAAAAGCATCGCCTTTGTCTTCTCGCTGCGATCTTTTCTGTGTCTCTGCAGTTTAAGGTCCGGGACAATCTCACCTCCGCCCAGCTGGCTCACATCTTCTTTGAGTCCGGCACCCTGGATTCCCCTGCTGCTGTCAGCGCTCTCCTGATTCCCTTGGAGGGCAGGCCTCTCGAAGAGATGGTTGCTTTTGTGCGGGAGTTTACAGCTGTCGCCTCTCAGGTACAATCCCCATGAGAACGTAAGGGAAGCCATGTTGGATCAGGCCAGTGCCTAACACCTTGGGTCACACAGTGGCCAAAACCCGGGGGCCATCAGGAGGTCCACCAGCAGGGCCAGAACTCCAGAAGCCCTCCCACTGTTGCCCCCCAAGCACCAAGAAGACAGAGCATCACTGCCCCAGACATAAGAACATAAGAGAGGCCATGTTGGATCAGGCCAGTGGCCCATCCAGTCCAACATTCTGTGTCACACAGTGGCCAAAACCCAGGGGCCATCAGGGGTTCCACCAGCGGGGCCAGAACGCCAGAGGTCCTCACACTATTATGCTCCAAGCACTAAGAAGACAGAGCATCACTGTCCCAGACATAAGAATATAAGAGAAGCCACGTTGGATCAGGCCAGTGGCCATCCAGTCTAGCGCTCTGTGCCACGCAGTGGCCAAACCCCAGGGGCCATCAGGAAGTCCACCAGCGGGGCCAGAACTCCAGAAGCCCACCCACTGTTGCCTCCCAAGTACCAAAGATACAGAGCATCACTGCCCTAGACATAAGAACACAAGAGAAGTCATGTTGGATCAGACCAATGGCCCATCCTGTCCAACACTCTGTGTCACAGAGTGGCCAAAACCCAGGGGCCATCAGGAGGTCCCCCAGCGGGGCCAGAACTCCAGAAGCCCTCCCACTCTTGTCCCCCCAAGCACCAAGAAGACAGAGCATCACTTGCCCCAGGCAGAGTGTTCCATCTATTCCATGTGGCTAACAGCCACTGATGGTCCTCTGCTCCATGTGTTTATCCAATCCCCCCTTGTAGCCGCCTGTGCTTGTAGCCGCCGCCACCTCCTGTGGCAGTGAATTCCACATGTTAACTGCTCTTTGGGCCCTTAACCGTCTCTGCTGTGTGTGCTCTGCCGGCAGCGTGGCGTAACCTTCATGGCCAACCCAGAGGTGAGGGATGCGATGTTCCGAGCGGTCTTCGGCCAAGTGAAGAGTTTGTTCACCACCACCAGCGTCTCCCAGTACAAGGACTGGTTCCAGAGCAAGTTGAGCTTGTGGCTGCCCAGCGTCAACGCCTCTGCCCTGGACGCTCTCCCGAGGACCATCCCGTGCGGCGTTTTCAAAATCATGTGCGTACCCCGACAGGTTGGGAATACTTGCAGACTTGACGAACTACAAAGCCAAAAGCGATTGCTGTAAGGAGTTCACACATTCATAGAACAAAGGAAAATTATACAAAAACTATAAATATTCTCTTCTTTATTCCACAGGTGCATTTAGGTGAAATTGACGAACATCTCGAGTTTTTGCAAGTTCGTTTCAGAATCTTTGTCAAAATTCGGTGTCAAAGTGTTTTTCTCACGTAAGAATCCTATTTGTATCTGTATAAACCTCGTTATCGTACTGGCTATGAATAGCTCTATTAATCTCAATTCATATCTTCACAAACGGACAGTGTCCATTTGTGAAGATATGAATTTATACAGATACAAATAGGATTGTTACGTCAATTTCACCTAAATGCACCTGTGGAATAAAGAAGAGAATATTTATAGTTTTTGTATAATTTTCCTTTGTTCTATGAATGTGTGAACTCCTTACAGCAATCGCTTTTGGCTTTGTAGTTCGTCAAGTCTGCAAGTATTCCCAACCTGTCGGGGTACGCACATGATTTTGAAAACGCCGCACGGGATGGTCCTCGGGAGAGCGTCCAGGGCAGAGGCGTTGACGCTGGGCAGCCACAAGCTCAACTTGCTCTGGAACCAGTCCTTGTACTGGGAGACACTGGTGGTGGTGAACAAACTCTTCACTTGGCCGAAGACCGCTCGGAACATCGCGTCCCTCACCTCTGGGTTGCGGCTTTGAAACGGAGATGAGCACCGCAACCCTAGAGTCGGATTCGACTGGCTTTCGAGCAAGGGAACCTTTACCTTTACTTTTTAAATGTATTCGAGGGGTGGATTTGAGCAAGTGCGTAGCATTGACACGTGAAGCTGCCTTGTACCGAGTCAGACCCTGGGTCCATCAAGGTCCGTATTGTCCACTTACACAATTAAATGCCGGGAAGTGGGTGGGGGAGGCTATCATTGTACACCAGATTCCCCCTCCCCGCTCCAGCATTCACTCTAAACGATTGTCTGAAAAGGTTTGGCATGCCAAGGGTCAATTTAAACATGGGACATTTCCACATTCTCATGTGCCTTGCTCGTGAGTTCCTGTTTCTTCAGAGGGAGGAGGGCTCTGTTCCACATGTGTTTTGCTCCCCCTGGTGGTGGTTTCGATATTACACCAGTTTATGTCCGGCATTAAAAAAAAACCCTGCAGTTTTAAATCTGCAGGGAGATGTGCCAGACATAAACCGGTGTGATATCGAATCGACCACTAATAAACTGTGTGGATTTACCCTTCACACATTTGAATGATACATACACGGCCTCTTCTGTCCAATCAGGAACCTTGCTTTTTTCCAAGATCCCTGATTGTTCAGATCCTGGAAGTGGGCGGTGGGGGGGGGGAGGGGGCGGCTATCATTGTACACTGGATTCCCCCCCTCCCCACTCCAGCATTCACTCTAAATGATTGTCTGAAAAGGTTTGGCATGCCAAGGGTCAATTTAAACATGGGACATTTCTACATTCTCATGTGCCTTGCTTGTGAGCTCCTGTTTCTTCAGAGGGAGGAGGGTTCTGTTCCACATGTGTTGTACTCCCTCTGGTGGTTGTTTCGATATTACACCAGTTTATATCCTGCATAAAAAAAAACCCCTGCAGTTTTAAATCTGCAGGGAGATGTGCCAGACATAAACCGGTGCGATATCGAATCGACCACTAGAGGGAGGAAAACACATGCAGAACAGAACTTAAAAGCAAGGAAAACCAGAATGTGGGAAAGCCCCATGTTTAGGTTCACCCCCTGAAGCTCCTGTACAGAGTGTGCATGAAACCTCAGTTTGCTTCTATATATTGTGCGCAAAGGCCCCAATCTGTGGCCTTTTTACTTCTCTTTTCTTCCCTCCTAGAATGGCTGGTCTGGAGGGCACCTTTCAGCACATGTCATCGGAGAGCCGTCGCGACGTCTACGCCTTTGCCAAATGCTTTTTGACCACAAGGACTTCTCAAGGAGGTAAGGCTTGAAGTCTGTGTACCCTTTTTGTTAACCTCTGGAATGGCCTTCTGCACAAAAACGTCCTTTATAACAGTTAAATCGGTGAAGTAATTAGAACCAAGAGCTGGTCTGCACAAACAACAGGTCACGTGGCATAGTGTGGTGCAGTGGTTAGAGCACTGAACGAGGATCTAGGAAACAAAGTGAAGCTTCACTTTTGCCATGGAAGTTTAATGGACGATCTTGGGCCAGTTACACATTCTCATCCTAGCCTACCTCAAGGGGTTGTTGTGAGGATCAGATAGAGGAGAACAGTCCAAGCTGCTTTGGGTCGTGTGAGAGAAAGGCGGGGTATAAATGAAGTATATAAATAAATAAAGCTATTCCTGGCCACCTGAGCGCCAGTGGCAAGTTAACATCTTTGTATTCTCCTCCATGTTAAAAACCAACAACAAAAAGCACTCCTTGTTCATAGAAATCTAGCATGTCAGGGTAGACTGATCACTTCTTTCATTGCATCTAATTTTCTATGTGTTGTGCATTCAAAAGTGGAGGGGGGGTGGTTATTGAATCATGCAACTGCCCCACCTGCAGTCTGAAATGGGTACAGAGTGGGAATCTTCCGATGGCTTTTCTTTGTGCTCTTTCGCAATCTCATTTTCCTCACATGTAAGTTTCTTGGGTTCCTTTCCTGTTCTGTGCGTGTTACGCTCCCCCTAGTGGTCGATTCGATATTATACTGGTTTATGTCCGGCATAAAAAAACCTGCAGTTTAAATCTGCAGGGAGATAGGGTGGACACAAGCTGGTGTCATATTGAATCGACCACAAGGGGGTGCAAAACACATGCAGAACAGACACACACACATTCCCCGAAGAAACAGGAACTTACAAATGAGGGAAATGAGGATGCAGGATAGCCCTTTAATGGCTATCATCACTATTGCCAAAGAGAGCAGAGGCACCATTGAATAAGACCATTCACAGCAAATTTTTGCTTAGTGTCAAAATTGGCCGTTCTCCCAGTCAAGGGAGCAGACACAGAAAGCAACTCTTCAGAGCCTCGCTCTTTTATACAGGCGATCCTTGCACCGAGAGCACCCGAGGCAGCTTAGACTGGTTGCGTTCCAACCTCGGATCCTTCAGCTCCCTGGCCGCTTACAAAGACCTGATGCACATCTATCCAGATTTCCGTGCGGTAAGAACCCCAGTTCTACGGGGTGCCTTGTCCACGGGGCTCGGCTCACCGTCTGCACCTGCCAGCGTAGCATCGTGCTGCCAAGGAGGTGAGAACCATCTTTGTTCCACAGATGGATGCCAGGGAGGGGCTCACGCCGGTGCAGCTGGCAGACTACACGCTGGCGAGCGATGTTCTGCGGGACAACGAGAAAGCCGGGAAGATCATCGGCTCACTCACTGCAAACAGTATCGGGGAGTTTATGGAGGCCTTCAATGCCGGTGCCCAGCAGGTTTGCAGTATTCTCTTCCTCACTCCGTCCCCACCTCTCCTTGATTGTCTCTCGTACATAAATACATCGTGCCAGCCACACTTTAGATAATAGGGGCAGGCTTTTCAGTATTCCTCAAGCCTGTCTACCATGTTCCTGGGGAAGGGCTGTAGCCAGTTTGGTGTAGTGGTTAAGTGCGCGGACTCTAATCTGGGAGAACCGGGTTTGATTCCCCACTCCTCCACTTGCAATTGCTGGATTACCTTGGGCAAGCCATAGTTCTGTCAGAGCTGTTCTCTCAAGGGCAGTTCTCTCTCAGAGCTCTCTCAGCCCCACCTGCCTCACAGGGTGTCTGTTGTGGGGAGGGGGAGAGGAAGGAGTTTGTAAGCCGCTCTGAGACTCCGAGTGAACAATCTCCTCCTCCTCCTCTTCTTGCATTTTTTTTGTTAATGGGGCACCTTAGCACAGGGGAGAGATAAGCTTTTATATATACGGTGGCTAGTGGAATAGGTCTTTAGTATTGCTGTCTTTAATGGTTCTTTGCACTCCCTGGTTGACGATGGTGACTCAGGCTTTGGAAGGTCGGTAGTTCAGCAGTTTGAGACCCAAGTGTGCCGCATGACGGAGTGAGCTGCCAACCTAGCAGTTCGAAAGCAAGAAATTGCAAGTAGATAAATAGGTACCACTTCAGCGGGAAGCTAACAGCATTCCATGCGCCTTGGTGTTTAGTCATGCCGGCCACATGACCATGGAAACACCTTCGGACAGCGCTAGCTCTTCGGCTTTGAAACGGAAATGAGCACCGCAACCCTAGAGTCGGACTCAACTGACTTTCGAGCAAGGGAAAACCTTTACCTTTACCTTTACCTTTTTATTGCTGTCTTTAATGGTTCTTTGCACTCCCTGGTTGCCGATGATGGTGGGGTGGGGGGCAGCCATTAGGAGGAAGATATGGTGGCCCGGTAAGATCAATGGATAGCAACAAATTGGCATGTAGATGCACGAGTTAACAAAGACATGTGAGAATGAAACCAGGAGCTTGCTCAGATGACCAATGAGGACAGGAAGGCCTCCTCCTTACCCTCCTGCTCCAGGTGATTGATGGAGGGGCCCGGCAAATGGGTGGGGGTGCCAGGACCTTGTAGGCCCCACTGTGCGTACAGGCCTGTCAAGGGGGCATGCAGAATACTGGACCCGGGCAGGGAACTCTGAGTTCCCTGAGACTCTCAGCTCTCTTTAAACAAACAAAAACAAAATGCACAGCCAAATTCCTAGTCCACAGTGCTTGGTAAGCACCTGAAGAAGTCACAGAAACCAAAGAGGGGCGGATAGTGTGGGATTTCCAGGCATCAGCGGTGGTTAGTAGGTTCAGCCCTCTAAATAGCTTTCCTCCACAGCACAATAGATTATGAAACAGAGACCGACTGTGGCATTAAGTTGTGCAGAGTGAGAGATCCGTGCCCGCTGGCTACACTTGCACAACTTATAGATGTTGCAGAAGCCAGCTTCTCTGGACGCGGAACTGATTTTTCTTAGCAGTGAGAGAGACGCAGCTCAGAGCACAGACTGTGTCGGAGCTGAAATCTCATGTGTGCAAAGAGAAGAGGGAGGCGGGGTTTGTAAAAGCTTGCTGATAGTGGAGGAAAGTACCGGCAAAGCACAGCTGGTTTATGGCGACCCCCATAGGGTTCTCAATCCAAGAGGTGGTTTGCCATCCCTTGCCTCTGCGTAGCAACCCCGGACTCCCTCGGTGGTCTCCCATCCAAGCACTAACCAAGGTCGATCCTGCTTAGCTTTCTAGAACTGATGCAATCGGGCCAGCCTGGGCCATCCAGGTCAGGGCAAGAGATGTCCAGAGGTGGTTTTCCGTGGCCTGCCTCTGCGTAGCAACCCTGGGCTTCCTTGGTGGTCTCCCATCCAAGTTCTGGCCAGGGCTGACCCTGCTTGGCTTCTGAGATCCGATGAACTTAGGCTAGCCTGGGCCATCCAGGTCAGGTCTACTAGTGACGAATATTCTAACGCCGGCGTTCTTCCGCCCTTGCAGAAGGAACTGTCTCAGCTGCCCCGCCTGGAGACAAGGAGGTTCATCCTCGGAGAGATCTTCTGCCACTTAAGCGGCGCCTTCCCTCACTTCGACAGAAGAGACTACACGCTCTGGTTTGGGGAAAGGCTCCGCCTCTTCCTGAGCAGCCTGGACACCCATAACCTCGGCTTCGTGCCCAGCGACATGTCCTGTGACTCCCTCGCAGCCATGTAGGTACCGACCCCATGCCCGTCTTGTTGCCGACTCGTTGTTGCTCAAAAAATAACTTATTTTCTTTATTTTTAAATTTATTTTCTGAATTTATATTCCGCCCTCCCCGCGAATGGGTTCAGGTCTGATCGCGACAAATAATTGCCCCTGTTTTCTCGCAGAGTGGGCGTCTTGACCGACCACCATGTCAACAACACTTTTGAGAATCCTGGCGACGTCGCATCTTTTATCAAGAGGGTTCTCCGCTTCCAGATGGAAAATTCAGGTAATTTCGGTCACCCGGTTCCCAGACGACGAAGGAAGCGTTGACTCTCGAAAATCCGTAGCCCAGAAATCTTGTGGGACTCTAAGGTTGCTACTGG
>NW_015168143.1:16706-18950 GCF_001447785.1 Gekko japonicus | reverse complement strand
CAGGCAGGCAGGGGTGGGGAGAGGCGGGGAGGAAGCAACTTACCCTCCCTCATCTCCTGCCTCCTCCTGGCTGAATGAGGGCTGGAAGCAGGGCGGCGGGAAGCAGGGGGCGGGGCTTCGTCATGTGCCCCGCCCCCTGCACCTCACCTGGGGGAACTGTGTTCCCCCGCGTTCCCCCCCAAAATGACCTCTGACTATAGCAAAACATACGTGATGATATATATTTTGACGGCAGCAAGAATCCTTTGGGCTAAATACTGGAAATCGGATAAAATACCTCAAAGAGAAGAATGAGTAAACAAACTATTGAATGTAGCAGAAGTTGACAAACTGAATGTGTTACTATGCGGAAAGGATGAAAAGATTTTTGAAAAAAGATGGTCAGGATTGTATATGAGTGGTTAGAGAAAGAGCGAAACATAAGACTCTAAAGTATATTTAATTTTGTATATGTATATTTTCTTGTAAATATTTATAAACTCATAAATAAATTTTTCCAAAAAAAAAGAGAGAGAAATACCTGGAGATTTTGGGAAGGGGGAAGGGCTTCAACGGGCCATAATGCCATAGAGTCCACTTTCCAAAGCAGCCATTTGCTCCAGGTCTTTGTCGCCTGGAGATCAGTTGTAATAGGGGGAGATCTCCAGCCACCACCTGCAGGTTGGCAACCCTGGCTGAAGACCAACATGCCCTCTGGAACCGCACACCCCAGCGTTACCTTTTGGAACACAAGTATCCAAGAGAGCAGGTGCATTTGGCCGAGAGATAAGATGCCCTGCTTCAGTAGTGAGCGCTGATGTGTTTCCTGGCAACCGCTTAATTCTCTTCCAAAGTAAAGAGCCAATGTTTTCTCTGCCTCACTGTGGTGGGAGGCGCTTCAGGAAACCCCAAGAGGTATCGCCTTTATGTCTGCAGGGAGTGCCCGTTGAGAAATAGTTGGCTCCATCTTCCACTCATAGAGTTGGAAGGGATCTCCGGGGTCATCTAGTCCAACCCCCTGCACAATGCAGGAAATTCACAAATACCTCCCCCCCCACACACACACCCAGTTAGGTGTAGTGGTTAGGTGCGCGAACTCTAATCTGGTGGGTGCCAGAAAGGGTTGTCTGTGGGTACCATGGTGACCACAGTCACCACGTTGGGGACCCCTGAGCAAAAGGAACAGAGCCCACGCAAATAGCTACACCAAATTGGTAAAGCGGATCGACCCTGGAATTAGGGTGGCCAAGTCTAATCTACTTACCGGCGGGGGAGCGTCACCAGGCTCCGGGAGCTCTCCTCCGACGCGCGTGCGCCGCCAGCACGTCCTGGAAGTGACGCGCTACGTCGATCACGTTGGGGGCGTGGCCCCAATCATCGGAGGGAAAACCATAGAGTTTTCCCTACGACGATCGGGGCCACGCCCCCAACATGATCGACGTGGTTGCGCTTTGGGGGGTGGAGTTCCCCCCTGGGCCCGATTCCGCGGTGGCGGAAATCGGGCCTCCAAAGCGGGGGTTTACCCACCCCCCACCCCCACTTGGCAGCCCTACCTGGAATGTTAGCGGTTACCCCCTTTGGAGGAGAAAGCCTTTCTTTTCCAAATGCTATCGAAATGCTAGATTTTTTAATTAATAACGTCTAATGTTCTGTGTTTGTGATGTTTTATTTTGTAAGTTCCCTGGAGGGGTGGCGTCCAGATTTGCTTAGGTGTTCTAATTAGTCTCTAATGGCCCTGTTTTTTGCAATAGGTTCTGCCTGTACTCAAGGTGCCTCCACGGACAGACAGTGGCTGACGGCGTTTTTTGGACCTTTCGCCACTTCCTGCTCCTACTCAGATTTCGCTGCGCTGAAGAGCAACTTCCGTGGGGTAAGTGTTCCATGGCCTTTGGACTCCGCGCTCTGCCGTCGTCTCTATGCTGACTTCTACTTTGGGTGGCCTACTTTTTAAAAACTCGAATCCCTGGTGTGCTTTTATGAGTGAATACTAGTTATCTTTGGACAGTTAGGACAGCGCTAATCTGCATTTTAGTGATCTCGAGTCTACAGTTTCTAATTACTTTTCAAAGCTGGCCACGCCAGTGAGATCTGTGGGCTGTTGGCCAAAGTGGAACTTAGCTATGGGTGCCACAAAGGTATCTTTTCTCCCTTTAGAAGGGCAGCCTGAACCCATCTATCGAGCTATTTGGTGTCCTTCGTATCTTTCACACCATACACAGCAGCGTAGAGTTTTGTATAAAGCTCTCCTCTCTGCGGGAGTTGTAA
>NW_015168143.1:13904-16658 GCF_001447785.1 Gekko japonicus | reverse complement strand
TTCCGATCGTGTCCTGTCTTCTCTCCCCACATTGATGTAAGGGGGAAAGGTGGCAAAAGATGGAGTTGGAAGGGACACCAAGGGTCATCTAGCCCAACCCCCGCACAACACAGGAAACTCACCTCTACCTCCCCTCCCCATGTCCCCCTGTGCCCAGAGGAAGGCAAAAGACAGGCCTGGAGGAAAATTCCTACTTGACCCCAAAGTGGCGATCAGCATTACCCTGGGCACATAAAGGCCAGGTGCTAGCCAGTGTTCCCTCTAAGCTGAGTGAGTGTGAGCTAGCTCACAGTTTTTTAGCCTCCAGCCCGCACACATTTATGCCTTGGCTTGGGAAGGAGGGCTCCAGAGTGAACTAATTCTATGCAGTCGCCGAATCGCTCGCTCACAACTTTAATGCCAGGAGCTCACAAAGTAGGATTTTTGCTCAAGACACCACAGCTTAGAGGGAGCCTTGGTGCTAGCTCATCCCTTCCTGCCCTCCCTCTCATGATCTACCTAAGTCCACAGATGTTCGCAGATGTTGGGATGGTCCCTTGGGAGTCGTCATCACGCCAGCTTTTTCACAACATTTATTATTATCATTAATCTATCTATTTAAGCATTTTCACACTTTAAAAATATATCCCTCCCAAGGAAAAATAATAAAGCACTTACATATCAGAAAAGGGGAGAGAAAAGAAGAGAGCTACCTATATCTCTCTAAACCCCAGGAAGATTTTTAAAAGGTCTGTTGTCGTTCAGTCGCACAGTCGAGTCCGACTCTTCGCGACCCCATGGACCCCCATCACGCCAGGCCCTCCTGTCTTCCGGAGTTTGCTTAATTTCATGTTCGTTGCATCAATAACACTGTCTAACCATCTCATCCTTTGCCGTCCCCTTCTTTTGGTGTAGTGGTTAAGTGCGCAGACTCTAATCTGGGAGAACCGGGTTTGATTCCCCACTCCTCCACTTGCACCTGGCTAGATGGCCTTGGGCAAGCCATAGTTCTGTCAGAGCTGTCCTTGAAAAAGAGCAGTTTCTGTCAGAGCTCTCTCACAGGGTATCTGTTGTGGGGAGGGGAAGGGAAAGGAGTTTGTAAGCCGCTCTGAGCCTCTTTTGGGTTATGAAGGGCGGGGTATAAATCCAATCTCCTCTTCTTCTTCGTTGACCTTCAATCTTTCCCAGCATCAGGGTCTTCTCCGGTGAGTGCTCCCTTCTCATTGGGTGGCCAAAAGGTCTGGATGACAGTAAAAATATGTGGGCAACTTTAGAAAGAGATTTTGAGGTGTGCAACACCGATTCAAATCATTTTATCCTTTCTCACAACCATTGGACGAGATCGTATTCCAAAATTCACAGCTAAAACCGCCAGCGGCACCGAGGTTTGGGGTTTCTGAGCTGAGCTCTGTTGAGTTTCCCCTTTCCCAGATCTCTCATTGCATTTGTGACACAGGACGATTCCTTGGATCTCTTCTCGGCCAGCGCCCTGGCTCAACTGTCCACCCAGAGCCGAGTTATTTATAGCAGAACGGCCATGGCCCGTGTCTATGAAGCCATCCGAGGGCAGGGAGACCCGCTGCAGTATCTTGCCGCCTACCTGGACGAGTTCAACAACATTGTATTGAAGGTAAAACGGCTTATACGGCAAAGTGAGCTTCCGCGTGGCTGGGAGTGAAGGGCCTCGTGTTATGGGGAGAGCCTGCAGCCAGTGGCGATGAGCGGTTGACCAGAATGAGAACAGGATTTCCGTCGACGTCACGATCCCCTTTCAGTTCTATGGGCGATTCTGCATTGGCTTTTCCCTCTCTTGTTTTACCAAACCCACTTTGGAACCGATGCTCCCTCGAATCTGTTGGGTCACGTGAGCAAAAATGCTACTTTGTGAGCTACTGGCATTAAAGTTGTGAGCGAGCGATTGGGCTCCTGCATAAATTAGTTTGCTCTGGAGCCATCCTTCCTGAGCGAAGGCAAAAATGTGTGAGCCGGAGGCTAAAAAACGGTGATCTAGCTCACACTAACTCAGCTTAGAGGGAACACTGGTTGGAATAGAAATTCCCCTCTGCAGTGCATGCTGCGTGCACTTTCTTTGATTCACCTCCTGCGTACATTTATGGCCATTCAGGGGTGACTTTGCAGTCAGTACGGCGTATTTGAATGTATGGAGTATTTGAATGTGGTGATGAAACTAGCAAAGGTGCTGGGAAGCAGTGTTCCCTCTAAACTTGAGTTAGTGTGAGCTAGCTCACCGTTTTTTAGCCTCCGGCTCACATATTTTTGTCTTAGGTCAGGAAGGATGGCTCCAGAGCAAACTAATTCCCCGTTCGCGGGAAGGGCGGGGTAAAAATGCAAATAAATAAATAAAACAATTGATGCAGTAGCCGAATGCCTCGCTCACAACTTTAGTGCCAGGAGCTCACGTTTTTGCTCACAAGACTCCACAGCTTAGAGGGAGCATTGCTGGGAAGATCCATAACTGTGAGTTTTGATCAGCAAAACTGCCTGGGAGGAGAGAGCGAAATCGCACCCCCTCTCCCCCACCCCTGCACAATACAGCCAGGAGACATTGCTCCTCTTTGATGTTCCGCCTGATATCAAATCTTACCTCCTAACGCTCCTCTGTGTTTATTAATGTATACTGCATTTCTCATGTTCAAACCACTTAACGTGTTATTATCTCCACTTCCCGCTGTCGGCTCTCAAACGCTTCCCCCCCACGGTGAGTCTCCTTATTAGCACTGCTTCCCCCCCCCCCCCCGGTGGGAATAGAGCTAA
>NW_015168143.1:12819-13841 GCF_001447785.1 Gekko japonicus | reverse complement strand
TTTGCACTGCTTCCCCCCCCCCAGCTGTGTGAAATGGAGCTAATGCCACGTTCTGGTTGCATTTCCCCCACCCTTTCCCCCTCAAGTTGGAAGCTGAGCCTCAGCCTTCTGCTAGGGTTGCCAGGTCTGGGTTGGGAACTAGAACAGGGCTATTTTTGGGCGGGAATGCACAGGAACGGAGTTCCGGCTGGCTTCAGAGTTGGCCACGCCCACTACAGCCCAAGCCTCTGTGTGTGTGGCTACAGGGGGAAGACCTGGAGAGTGACCCCCCCTCCCAGCGACTCCAAGGCGGGTGGGCCAGAGGGGCCCCTGGAAGGATAGGGGAGACATTTAAATGTCTCCCCATGCCTTCCCCGGCCTGTCCAAGGGCCGGCTTGGCCAGGGCTCCCCGCAGCCACGGGGTGCCCGGGCAAGCCAAGGGAAGACATGGGGGTGTGGCCTAATACGCTAATGAGCTGTCCTGTCAGGGGGGTGGCCTAATAGGCTAATGAGTTTCTGCTGTTGGGTGTGGCCTATTATGCTAATGAGTTCCTGCTGGGCTTTTTCTACAAATAAAAGCCCTGGGAAATACCAAGAGACTTTGGGGGTGGAGCCTAGTGAGGGTGGGGCTTAAGGAGGGGAGAGACTTCATTGGTACAGAATGGCATAGAGTCCATCCTCCAAAGCAGCCATTTTCCTCAGGGGAACCGATCTCTGTAGTTTGGAAATCAGGGTTCCAGGTTGGGTTATTGTAACTCCCTCTACATGGGGCTGCCCTTGATTCTGCTCCGGAAGTTGCAGCTAGTGCAGAATGCGGCAGCGAGGGTGTTGACGGGCGCCGCCTGTGCGGGCTCGCATCCACCCGGTGCTGCTCGAACTGCACTGGCTGCCTATTGAATTCCGGATCCGTTTCAAGGTCCTGGTGCTTCCCTTTAAAGCCCTGTACGGCCAGGGGCCAGCATACCTACGAGCCCGCCACTTCCCATATGAGCCCCGGAGGGTCCGGAGGTCCACAAATCAACATCTGTTAGTGGTTCCTGGCC
>NW_015168143.1:10773-12737 GCF_001447785.1 Gekko japonicus | reverse complement strand
GGCCAGGGGGGCCCCTGGAAGGATCATGGAGGCATTTAAATGCCTCCCCATGCCTTCCCCAGGCTGTCCAAGGGCCGGTTTGCCAGGGCTCCCCGCAGCCATGGGGCACCCGGGCAAGCCAAGGGAAGGCATGGGGGTGTGGCCTAATACGCCAATGAGCTGTCCTGTCAGGGGGGTGGCCTAATAGGCTAATGAGTTTCTGCTGTTGGGTGTGGCCTATTATGCTAATGAGTTCCTGCTGGGCTTTTTCTACAAATAAAAGCCCTGGGAAATACCAAGAGACTTTGGGGGTGGAGCCTAGTGAGGGTGGGGCTTAAGGAGGGGAGAGACTTCATTGGTACAGAATGGCATAGAGTCCACCCTCCAAAGCAGCCATTTTCCTCAGGGGAACCAATCTCTGTAGTTTGGAAATCAGGGTTCCAGATTGGGTTATTGTACCTCCCTCTACATGGGGCTGCCCTTGATTGTGCTCCGGAAGTTGCAGCTAGTGCAGAATGCGGCAGCGAGGGTGTAGACGGGCGCCGCCTGCGCGGGCTCGCATCCATCCGGTGCTGCGCGAACTGCACTGGCTGCCTATTGAATTCCGGATCCGTTTCAAGGTGCTGGTGCTTCCCTTTAAAGCCCTGTACGGCCAGGAGCCAGCATACCTACGAGACCGCCACATCCCATATGAGCCCTGGAGGGTCCGGAGGCCCGCAAATCAACATCTGTTAGTGGTTCCTGGCCCCAGGGACGTCTGGCTAGCCTCGACAAGGACCAGGGCGTGGCCCCACCTGGAGGCTGGCAACCATAACCTTCTCCCGGGACCTGGCTGACTTCTTGGTTTCCTGACAGAACCGTGGGCTGCTGACCAACCCCAGAGTGCTGCGCACCGTGCTGACGCTCACGGCAGAGATGGTCTTCCCCCAATTCGATGCCGTTCCCCCAGAAGACGCAGCCACTTGGCTCCAGAGACTCGTCCTCCTCCTCCCGGGTATCAACGGAACGATCCTGGAACTGCTGCCCCACGGAATGCCGTGCCCGTATTATCAAAACATGTAAGTTGACTTGGCGCTGTTTCTCTTCACGATCATTTGCCGTCTTTGGGCTCTGCTGGGCCTGTCCTGGTTTCACTCGTTGTGTGCACATACTATTTTTGGGCAGGAACACACAGGAACGATTGTTCTTTTGGAGCCAAGCTCTGGTCACATACCGCTGGCGCCCAGTGGTGGTCAGCAGACATAACACAGGGCCTGCGAGACGGAGCTCTTCCGCCCGACTTTCGGTTGAGGTGGCGGACGTCCCAAAAAAAGGCCCTGGGTTTGGACAACAAACAAGGTAAACAGAATAACAAGCCAAAGGTGGGTGTGGCTGGATGAGCACACTTCTGGTGACATGGGGGTGCGGCCTAATGTGCTAATGAGCTGTGCTGTCAGGGGTGTGGCCTAATATGCTAATGAGTTCCTGCTGGGCTTTTTCTACAAAAAGAGCCCTGCATACTTATTGCTTTACAACGGTTGACCTTATAACCTTAACTTGTTATTTAGTTTTTCACTTTGCATAACTTAAGCATCATCATGTTACTTGTGAATTTGCTGGTAAATCCCTGTCTAGAACCTCATCCAGCATTCCGATGTGTTTGAAAAAGCGTGCCTTGCACACGAAAGGTCATACCTTGAATAAACCTTTTTTGGTCTTAGAGGTGCCACTGGACTCTGAATTTGTTTGCTCACAATGACAGGGATGCCATGGTGACAGGGACTGCCCCGCCATTCCATCAGGTCAAGTTTCCAAGAACGGCTTCTCTGCAACATCTAGAAGCCCAAAGGCTTCCCCTCTTGCCGTCCCTGGCATCGGAAGGATATAATCAAGTGCCGTCAAGTTGCAACCAATTTATGGCGACCACCATGGGATTTTCAAAGCAAGAGAAATTCAGAGGTGGTTTGCCATAGCCTGCCTCTGCGTAGCGACCATGGACTTCCTCA
>NW_015168143.1:0-10368 GCF_001447785.1 Gekko japonicus | reverse complement strand
GACTTCCTCAGTGGTCTCCCATCCAAGTACTAACCAGGGCCGACCCTGCTTAGCTCCCAAGATCTGACGAGACCAAGTTGGCCTGGGCCATCCAGGTCAAGGCAAGAGACAATCAGAGGTGGTTTGCCATTCCCTGCCTCTGCGTAGCTACCCTGCACTTCCTCGGTGGTCTCCCATCCAAGTACTAACCAGGGCCGACCCTTCTTAGCTTTCGAGATCTGACAAGATCAGGCTAGCCTGGGTCATCAAGATCAGGGCAATGAGTCCAGCAGAGGTGGTTTGCCATGGCCTGCCTCTGCGTAGCAACCCTGGACTTCCTTGGCGGTCTCCCATCCAAGTAGAACAAAGGTTCAGGCCTTCTGGAGAGAAGTCAATGCTTTCTAATTTTAGCTGTTTTTTTAAATTTAATTTTTAAAAAAGTAGAACAAAGTGTGAGTCCAGTGGCACCTTTAAAGACCAGCAAAGTTTCATTCATAGTTCCATCCGAGTTGAAACTCGAGCTGACCCTGCTTAGCTTCCAAGCTCTCGAGCTCAAGCTAGTCTGGACTACTTGGGCTATACTGCCTCTGAATTTTCTGTTTAGCTTTCACGCTCACAAGCCATCGAGAGAACAGCTCTTCAGACGTGTCTGGCGTAAAGATTGCTGTTAGAATGTTTATTGCCAAAACACCTGTACGTCTATGTTGTGTGTGCAAAGCCAATGTTGTCACCCCTCAGTCGTCGTTTCTCCAAGCTAAAGAGCCCTAAGCAATCTGCCGAAAACACGGAGCTCCGGCTAACCACGGGTGTGTGTGTGTTTCTTTGCAGCGTGAAAGCCCTGGTTGACGTCTATCCGCAACTGTCCAACAAGACGAGGCAGGAGGTGTATGGATTTCAGAAGGCTTACCTGGTGGCCCAATTTGCAGACTCAGGTGAGAGGCCGATGTGGGCGGGTCTCGGAAGAACTTGCATCGATGCAGGTTTTGGAGGGTACTGCCGTGTTGGTCGGCAGTAAAATGGTTAGATTTGAATTCAGTAGCGCCTAAGAGACCAACGAAAGTCTCAGGGTATAAGCTTTCGAGTGTCAAAGAATTTGTAGGCCTTGTAGCTTGTAAGCCTTTTGGGCTCATCTCTTTGGCCACCTTGTCAAACAGGGTGCTGGACTAGAGGGACCATTGGTCTCATCTGGAATAGATGCTTTTCCGCTATTAAGTTTTTTAAAATCTCACAGCCAATGCTCCCTCTAAGCTGTGGAGTCTTGTGAGCAAAAATTCCACTTCGTGAGCTCCTGGCATTAAAGTTGTGAGCGAGTGATTTGGCGACTGCATCAATTAGTTTGCTCTGGAGCCCTCCTTCCTGAGCTAAGGCAAAAGTCTGTGAGCCAGAGGCTAAAAACCTGTGAGCTAGCTCACGCCAACTCAGCTTAGAGGGAACACTGCTCACAGCCTAAGGGAAGATGGGTCAGAGAAGGCCAAAACCAAATTATTGTAACATTGGTTAACTGTTTAGAAGGTGTGATGGGTGGTGGCCAGTGTTCCCTCTAAGCTGAGTTAGTGTGAGCTAGCTCACAGTTTTTTAGCCTCCGGCTCACGAATTTTTGTCTTAGCTCAGGAAGGATGGGGCTCCAGAGCAAACTAATTTATGCAGGAGCCAAATTGCTTGCTCACAACTTTAATGTCAGTAGCTCACAAAACAGAATTTTTGCTCACAAGACTCCACAGTTTAGAGGGAGCATTGGTGGCGGTGGCTATATAAACAAGGGTGTGAAGATAAATGGGCATAAAATGGTATTGCACACACCCACACCCCGAGTCTGTGAACATTTGTGGCTTTGCAACCTTTGCAATACCTTTGCAACTTCTCCTTTGCAGGGTCGGCATGTGACGCAGGAGCGAACGGGGTCCGGAGCTGGCTGACGGAAAATTTGGGAGACTTTTGTGCAGTGGCTAAACTCAGCGAACTGCAAGCTATTTACCCAGCTCTCGATGGAGTAAGTTTTTCGAGTCAGTGCGGTTGAGTGTAATGCTCCTGCGCCCACCTCTCTGGCTTTGAGGCCCTCCACTCTCTCATTTGTTCCTGAGAAACCAGGTGGTGCTCCTCTAACTTCATTGAATTTCATGGTTTCCTGGGTATCATCCTGTTTTTTAAAAAAGTGATGGTTTGTGGCTATTTTTGTTAACTTTCATTGCAATTGCACCACGATCCATATGGAATGACATAGTGCTACTTTCTCAGCTTGTTCGAAGGTGTCGTTTTGAATCTGGCTGCCCACTCTTTTCATTGCTCTCAGTGCGAAAGGATTTCTCTGGACTTTGGGCAGAGATGACATTAGGAAATCCTTGTCAGGGGTTCACTGCTGCTCTCAGAATCAGGTCAGGGGTGGAGGCCTCTAAGACTGCCTGGCCTTTGAATAGAACCCAGGTCGCTGCCAGTTTGGTGTAGAGCCAGTTTGGTGTAGTGTTTAAATGCATGGACTCTAATCTGGGAGAACTGGGTTGGATTCCCCACTCCTCTACCTGCAGCCAGCTGGGTGACCTTGGATCACTCACAAGTTTTCTCAGAGCTGTTCTCTCAAGAGCAGTCTGGAAAGAGCTCTCTCAGCCCCACCTACCTCACAGGGTGCCTGTTGTGGGGAAGGGAAAGGGAAAGGGGTTGTAAACTGCTCTGAGACTCTGAGTGAAGGGCGGGGTGTAAATCCAATCTCCTCCTCTTCCTCCTTCTGCCTCTATATGGCAAAGTCCACCACTTTAGGAAGTTCACAGTATAATTGCCCAAATGGTATATTTTGCATGGGATTTCTACCATGAGTATTCAGCAGTGTATAACTTTATACACTGGGGTCCCCAGCTTTTTTGAGCCCGTGGACACTTTTGGAATTCTGATATAGCACAGTGGGCGTGGCCACAAAATGGCTGCCGCAGAAGGCGGAGACAGACACAAAATGGCTGCCACAGCTCACTTTCAGTCACACTGTGAAGACCCTTGTGCTGTGGTGGCAGTTAGAAGCACTGCTGGACAAAAGCTCTGCCTGGCCTTGCCCGTTTTGCCCACTTGATGGGCACCATTTTGGGGACCTCTGCTTTACACCCTCCTGTTGCTTCTTGTCATTTGAGACTAGCCAAGAAATAAATAAGCAGGGTTCTTCACAAGAAGTCCGAGTCCCTTTGTACTGCAGTCCAGAAAGCAAGGTGGGACCTCGTTTGGGAAAATGATTGGTGTTCTTCAGCTTTTCTCTGTTTTTTTCCCCTTTCCTGTGTTGTTTTTTTAATCTCCAGATTCCGGATTGTTTTAGAAAGTAGATAGCAAAACCACCGAGTCCCTTTGTACTGCAGTCCAGAAAGCAAGGTGGGACCTCGTTTGGGAAAATGATTGGTGTTCTTCAGCTTTTCTCTGTTTTTTTCCCCTTTCCTGTGTTGTTTTTTTAATCTCTCCAGATTCCGGATTGTTTTAGAAAGTAGATAGCAAAACCACCGACCCCAAGCTCATTTTCAATTGGCCGTGGCACGCAAGCCAACCAAATTGTCTTCTACCGGTATCCAGAGTTTAATTTAATCAGTAGCAATTGGGGTGCCCATAGATTTCTTCTGTGGCAATATGATTTTATTTTTACAATATATATTTTTTTTGACATAACAAACATACATACATGTATGGGGGGAAATTTCTTTTTGTTCTAATTAATCATAGATTTATATACTTCACCTTATATCATTAAAAGTATCATCTGCAAATATATCAAGTTTATACTTTAAAGGTCCTCAACAAATTCTAAATGCTTATATTATGTATTTAACATAATCTTCAAACCAGTTGTAGAATCTTGACTGTGTAGTTTCTGGTCGGCGGTCGGCCTTCCAAAATTAAAGTTAATTTGTCCATTTCCGCTGTTTCCAGATTTTTATTTATAATTTCTTCTCTCGATTTTTAATGTTTGCATGACAAAATTTAGCGTATAGTACCAGCAGACATACCAGAACATTTTTTTTCTGAGGTTATTTGCAAAACTGCGTTGCAAATCTGGCCACCTTTTTTTTTTTTGCGCTGTCTTTTAAAACCTTTTTAAAATTGAAATGCTCAGATTCTGACGCCTCTCTAACTAAACTGAGAAGTAGCAAACCGTAGCCATGTATCTGCTTCTAAAGCAAACCCAAATATGTAATAAAGGTGCATTGCTTTTGTTAGTAGCAGTGAGATGAAGTAGCAATGAGATGAAGGTGCATTGCTATTGTTAGCAGCAGTGAGATGAAGGAATTCTGCCCAAACTGTCCTATTTATATAGAAAAGTTTTATGTTTAATCTGAAGAACTATGTTTTTCTGAAGTATTTTTTAAAACCGTTCTGTTGCCAGCAACTATAAATTGCCCAAAATAAAGTCTGGTTTGCCTGCATCCCGTAAACCATTGCTGATGTATTTTGTTTTATACTCTCCACATTTATTTAACCTCTGTGATTGTGTCAATCTGTTCGTCAATAAACCAGAAATCATTTTCAAACCTGAACCGATCTGCTTCCCAGTGGTATTTTTCTTTTCTTTTTGAAACACACTCGAATAAAATCTGCACAATCCGAACACAGAAAGAGGGCTTATTGGGGTAAACTTGATTGCTACTGGTTGAACTAAACGCTCATAGATCCCATCACCTGGCTGAAATGTTTTGGAGAACGTGACCAATTTCTTCCAAAGGAACAAAGTTGATGTGTCACATCAAACTATTGGGAATATAATGATGATGATCAGTATGTGGTATCCCTAGAAAGAGTTCCTGCCATCTCTCTGAGATATTTGAACCTTGGTACAAACACACAATCAGCATTGTTGAAGCTCGGAGGTTTCAGTGGACATATAAGCATGTCTTCTTCTGTGCTAGATTGCAGTCAGAATGTCTAGAGCAGACGTATCCAAAATCTAGAGCTTTTTGGCATTCCTATTTTTCTTGCTTGTAAGTTCCTGCTTCTTTGTTGCTGTTCTGCATGTGTCTTGCTCCCTCTAGTGGTCGATTCGATATTACACCAGTTTGGATCTGGCATATCTCCCCGCAGATGTAAACTGTAGATTTTATGCCAGACATAAACCACTGTAATATTGAGTCAACCACTAGAGGGAGCAAAACACACGCAGAACAGAAAAAAACAACCCAAAGAAACAAGGATTTACAAGTGGGGAAAATGAGAATGCGGAAAACCCCCCAGACATGAAGCAAGTAGACTATTCTTTGTGGTTCCTGAGGTCAAAGCTCAGTGGCCACAGCTGGAAGCTGAAGCACAGCAGGTCCCTTCTGACTCTATGATTCCAGCTCTAGGTGGAAAATCCTGCTCTGTTGACCAAGCCAGCCTCCAAGTTCGGAATAATTTATACCACGCCCAGCCAATCCAGAGATGCCATACTGCCAGCCAGTCACAGAGACGGATGTTGTAGACTCCTGTTCCACCCTTCTGTTCCTACACAGGGCTCTGAACTCTAAGCACAAAGAGAGAGAGAGAGAGAGAGACTATCTTTGACCACTGTCTCCTTCCCTGAGCCAAGCATGATAAACCAATATGGGTAGAGTTTTTGGATGAACAGCGGTCTAAAATGGGATGAATGGCTGTCAGCCATGTTGTTCTGCGGTAGAGCAGCTACATTCACTCCAGTAGCACCTTATAAACCAACCAGATTTTCAGGGTACGAGCCCTGAGTCTCAAAAGCTTTGACTCTGGAAAACACATAACCCTGAAAGCCTTGTGGGTCTTCTAAGGTGCTAGTGGTCTCAAATATAGCTGTGCTACCTGCTAGGATCCATTGTCATCTTCTTATTCCTGGGGGTGGTGGTGGAAATAGATGAGGGATGACTCGGGGCTCTTTTTGTAGCAGGAGCTCCTTTGCCTATTAGGCGACACCCCCCTAATGTAGCCAATCCTCCAAGAGCTTACAGTAGCCCCCTTACAGGGGCTACTGTAAGCTCTTGGAGGATTGGCTGCACTAGGGGCGTGTCGCCTAATATGCAAAGGAGTTCCTGCTACAAAAAGAGCCCGATTCTCTAGGCTGATCCTGCATTGAGCCAGGGGGTTGGACTAGATGGCCTGTTGGGACCCTTCCAGCTCTGTAATTCTAGGATTATTTAATTTATAAACCGCCCTCCCCCAAAGGGCTCAGAGCGGTGTACATCACTATCAAAACATACAGCAGATTAAAAAATAATAATAATTAGTTACAGTTGAAATCAATAAACATTATCCAGATCACCAATTGACGTGTATCGTATTGTTCTCCCTCCATAGGGTGAATCATAGGTAGGGATCCCAAGTCCCCTCGGGGGGCGGGGAAAACCACGCCCCAGAGGCCCATTCCCCGGCACCGCCGGATCGGGCCCCGTGGGGAACTCCTCCCCGACGTGTGCGTCACCCGGAAGTGACAGTAGGACGCTGGACATGCTGGGGGCGGGGCCACAGCCATACAAGGGAAAACTCTATGGTTTTCCCTTGTATGGCCGTGGCCCCGTGCCCGTCACTTCCAGGTGACGTGCTTGTGGCGTGTGCGCGCACCAGGTGCCGGCCGGGAGCCCCCCGCTCCCGGCGAAGATCAACTTGGCAACCCTAATCATAGGCCGGACATGGTAAAGGCTGTGGCTGTCTCCACCGTAGGCCTGGTGGGACATCTCTGTCTGACACGCCCTGCGGAACTGAATGAGGTCCCGCAGGGCGTGGATGCCACCAGGTAGAGAGTTCCACCAGGCCGGGACCAGGGCCGAAAAAGCCCTGGCTCTAGTTGAGGACAGCTGGAGGTCTTTTTGGCCAAGGATCACCAGTAGATTTTGGTCTTCCAAGCGTGTCCCACAGGGAGTGTTCCCTCTAAGCTGAGTTAGCGTGAGCCAGCTCACAGTTTTTTAGACTCCGGCTCACGCATTTTTGTCGTCGCTCAGGAAGGAGGGCTCCGGAGCAAACTCATTGATGCAGCAGCCCAATCGCTCGCCCACAACTTTTATGTCAGTGGCTCACAAAGTAGAATTTTTGCTCACAAGACTCCACTGCTTAGAGGGAGCATCGCCCGCAGGTACGTTGGTTCCAGATCGTTAAGGGCCTTTAAGGTTAGGACCAGAACCTTGAAGTGGATCCAGTACTCAACTTGGAGCCAGTGCAGCTGGCAAAGCACAGGTTGTATATGTACTCTCATTGGGGTACCTGTAAGCAGGGGTCGTTTCGTAGAAAAAGAGCTAGGGGAACTCATTAGCATAACTCATTAGCATATGCCACACCCCCTGACATCACCGGAAGTGTGTCATAAGGCCACACCCCCTGACATCACCGGAAATGTGTCATAAGGCCACACACCCCGTCCCCTACGGTCCCGGCCGCCACCGCCGGCCTTGCAGCTCCACTGCCGAGCCCCATGAGGGGCCCGGCGGTGGACCTGCAAGGCCGGCGGGAGTGCAAGGAAGCCCCGCAAAGGCCCTCCCTGGTCCCAGGCAGGCAGGGGTGGGGAGAGGCAGGGAGGAAGCAACTTACCCTCCCTCTTCTCCTGCATCCTCCTGGCTGAATGAGGGCCGGAAGCGGGGCGGCCGGAAGCAGGGGGCGGGGCTTCGTCATGTGCCCCGCCCCCCGTACCTCACCCGGGGGAACTGCGATCCCCTGCGATCCCCCCCCGAAATGACCTCTGCCTGTAAGTACCTGCACCACTGCGTTCTGGACAAGCTGCAATTTCCGGGTCAACCTCAACGGCGGCCCTACCTAGAGTGAGTTACAGTAATCCAGTCATGAGGTGACCATTGCATGGAACACTGTGGCAAGGTCGGGGCCAGAGAGGAAGGGGGCCAGTTGCCTGACTTGGCGCAGTTGGAAGAACGCCAGCCTGACAGATTTGCTACCTGGGCCTCCACAGATAAGGAGGTATCCAGGAGCACACCCAAGAAAAAAAAGAAGAGATTGGATTTATACCCCGCCCTTCACTACCCAAAGGAGTCTCAGAGCAGCTTACCAACTCCTTTCCCTTCCCCTCCCCACAACAGGCACCCTGTGAGGTAGGTGGGGCTGAGAGAGCCCTTTTGAGGACTGCTCCTCGGAAAACTGCTCTGAGAGAACTTATGACGGACCCAAGGTCACACCCACAGCAAGTGGAGGAGTGGGGAATCAAACCCGGTTCTCCCAGATCAGAGTCCGTGCACTGAACCACTACACCAAACTGGCACACTGTCAAGTGCTGGGAGTTGACACCCCAACCTCGGGTCGCCCACTCAGCCGCAGGACTTCCGTCTTTGATGGATTCCGTCTCAGCTGGCTCTGCTTCAGCCACCCAGCCACAGCCTTCAATCCCTCAGCCAAATTAGATGGGGTGGCAGCCGTCCATCCATCAGCAGATACAGCTGAGCGTCATCAGTATACTGTGTGTGTGATTGACACACAAGGCTGCTAACTGGATGTCTTTCTCTGGGAATGTGTGTTATCCACTTCCCTGAGCCAAAGTATCATTTTATGGACAAGGCTGGATTTTGAGCCAGACAGCAGCGACATGGGTTCAAATGACAAGTCAGATGGATGAGGGTATTCAGAGTGTAAAGCTGGTATCCGTACTGAGCCAACCTTACTTTTCAGGAGATATTTTAAGAATATTTTTTTTTAAAAAAAAAGGAGATATGGCAGGATAGAATTATTTCAAATAAATAAATACCTTTTAAATTGGATTAGAACAACCAGCAAGGCCGGACAATACTAAAGCAAAGTTACAGTCCAGTGGCACCTGAAAATCTAAGAATGTTTATTCCGTTATGAGCTTTCATGAGACAGAGCTCACTTCTTCAGATACAATGGACAATGCTAACCCTTTTAAACATGCAATAGACCAGTGTAAAGTGAATGAGATCTCTAAAAAATATCTAGACCAACGTTCACTCAGCAGAGTAAGAGGCATCAACTTTTTCAGAGTAATTCCCAAAGAGCAAGAGCCCTAAAATTTGCTAGAAAAATCTAACATTGGGAACATTTATACACCTTTTTATCAAAATGGGGGGACTCGGCATGATCCAAAGTAGCTAAAAAGCTGAAGTGCTGTCCATAAGAGAGCATTAGAACACCTTGCTTTCTTAAAGTGGAGGTATGAAATTTGGTTCCCAATGGTTAAGTTACACCCATACTAGCTAGAAGGATGACATTTGGTACTCCAGGGGATCCCGATTACTAGATCAGTTTCAAAACTGAACTGAAGCATCTGTGCCTGGAGTCTTCCAGTATGCATTGTGGTAGAGATCTATAGGCAGAATGAAGCTTGGTTAGAGTAATGTTGGGTAAATGGCAGCTGAATGGTGCATCTCAGGTGGTCTGGGCATCCTATCTATGTCATTTGACCTGCAAAGTCCCATTCACACATACGAATCGTTGCTTGGAATCTGTCTCATCCACGTACAGGACCTCGGGCTTTTTGGCTTTCTCATTTTCCTTTTTTTATAAGTTTCTGTTTCTTCAGGGAGGGGTGCTTCCTGTTCTGCATGTGTTTTGCTCCCTCTAGTGGTCAGTTTGATATTACATTGGTTTATGCCTGGCATAAGTATCCACAGTTTAAATCTTCAGGGAGATATGCTGGACATACACCAGTATAATATTGAATTGACTACTAGAGGGAGCCAAACAGGTGCAGAACAGGAAACCTCCCCACCCTCCATAGAAGAAACAGGAACTTACAAGCAAGGGATATTACATTGGTTTATGCCCGGCATAAAAATCTGCAGTTTAAATCTTCAGGGAGATATGCTGGACATACACCAGTGTAATATCGAATTGACCACTAGAGGGAGCCAAACAGGTGCAGAACAGGAAACCTCCCCACCCTCCATAGAAGAAACAGGAACTTACAAGCAAGGGAAATGGGGATGCGGAGAAGGCCATTAAGTAATTTTTATCTGAGAACAACTGTGGAGAGAGTACATAATACATATATCAAATACATAATACTTGACTCCTTCTTGCAAATTTCCCCCCTTTTCTCCTTGCCCTCAGCAAGGTTTATTTCCAGTCTATAAGCCAAGGGTGTGTGGGAGGAATGGGAGAGAAATAAGGTTACATGGTCCTACACATCCAGCATGGCCGTCAGGCTGATGAAGACCTTTGAAAACGATCAGGATCTTCATGACTACCTGTACCGGCTCCAAAGAATGAGCTGCCAGGTAAGATCGAAATGCAGGTTAAACTCTTCCTCTCCCTGCCCAACTACGAAAAGCAGGTTGCTTTTGTGATCCATGTATATGGGACAACGATCTGATACTTGTTTGTGCCCTGGAAATTTGCCACATCAAAGCCTTTGGTGTCTTTGACATTGGGAGAGGGGCAGCAGTGTGTGTGTGTGTTTTGTGTGTGACGTGCTGTCAAGTCGCTTCTGACTTCTGGCCGCCCTATAAATTAAAAAGGTAAAGGTCTCCCTTGCTC
>NW_015168142.1:141784-168725 GCF_001447785.1 Gekko japonicus | reverse complement strand
AGAGCAAAACATTCATGTGGAAACAACCCAAGTGTATCTGTGCCGAGTAAATCTGATGGACAGGATTAGATAAACTAAGGTCTATGCATGATATAAGACCCAGTACAACTGATAACTGAGTAAACCAACCCACTCTCTCCACAAAGGTTATATTTATTTAAAAACATTTGTTTGCCACCTTTCTATCCAATTTAGGGCCCCCAATGCAGTGAACTATCAGAACAATGTTAAAATACAGACTGGACACATGAACCTGCTTTTATTGTATCAGACCATTGGCCCATCAAATTCAGTCTTGTCTCCTAAGACTGGCAGTAAAGGGTCTCAGGTGGAGGTTTTTTCACATCACCTACTACCTGATCATTTTAACTGGAGATGCCAGGCACCGAACCTGAGACCTTCTGCATACCAAGCAGATGCTTTACCAACTGAGCCATAACATTTAAAATATTTAAAACATACACACACACACACAGAGGGAGGAGTGCTATGCGAGTTAGTGGGGAAACACCAAACAAAACAACAGTCTTTACCCACTGGTGGGAGACAGTCACTGAGCAAGACAGACAAACCTTCCTAGGAAGGATGTTCCAGAGTTTGGGAGGTATGACCAAGAAGGCCCTTTCTCAGGTTGTCACCCTTCTAGCCTCAGATGGCAGAGGGGCACCCAAAGCAGGGCCTCTGAAGATGACCAGAGTGGTTGGGTAGGGTCACATGGGAGTAGGCAGTTCTTAAGGCATACTGGGCCCCAGTGCTTTAAAGATCAGTACCAGCACCTTGAATTGGGCCTGGAAGCAAACCAGGAGCCAGTTTGCTTGAGGAACGGAAGAAGACTGGGGTGATATGGTCCTGACATGGTCCACTCCAGTCAACGGTCTGGCTACAGCATCCTGTAATTTTCAGACACAAACTGTAATTTTCAGACACTCTTCAAGGGTATCCCCTCAAAAAGCACATTGCAGTAATCCAATCTAGATGTTACCAGGGCATGCACCACAGTGGCAGTCTCCCCCCTCTTGGAAGGGCTGCAGCTGGCTCACCAGAGGAAGGTGGTGAAAGGCGCCCTGATCATTGCTGTCATCTGGTTATCCAACAGGAGTCTGGGTCCAGCAGCACCCTCAAGCTACGGACTTGCTCCTTTAGGGGGAATACAACCCATCGAGAACAGGAGATTCCATAGTTCCTGGGTCAAACCTTTTCCCCACTAGTAGTACCTCCATTTTGTCAAGATTAAGCTTGTTATCCTTCATCCATCCCAAAAACTGCCTCCAAGTACCTGTTCAGGGTTTTCATAGTCTCCCTAGGATCTACTGGAAGTGTGAGATAGAGCTGACTGTGATCTGCATATCCTGGATTTCCAGATGACCCATCCCAGCTGTTTTATGTAGATGTTAAAAAGCATGGGGGGCAAGATAGAACCACATAGGCCAGAGGCTAAGGGCATGAGCAACAGTCCCCCAGTACAACTCTCTGAAACCTGCACTCAAGGAAGGACTGAAACCAACATTGAATGGTGCCTCCTGGTCCCAGCCCTGAAAGGCGGCCCAGAAAGATGACATGATGATTGGTGGTACCAAAAGCTACAGAGAGGTCCAGGACAATTATTAGGGTTGTGCTCCCACCAGGGTAACCAATACGTAATTTACTTATAAGGCTCTTTGAAAATGCCGTCTGATGATTCCTTTCTACAGCACAGGAGCTGCTGCCAGTTCCCAGGTGCTACCAGGGGTGTGGTATGAGGAATGGAACAGACCGATCATTCACATTTTGTTATGGATGCGATCTAACTTAAGCAGAAGGATGCTTGTGTCTGACAGGAGACGCAGAAAGGAATTACACAGGGTAGGTCAAAATGTGGGGTTCTTCCCAAGGACAGAATTTAAGCCAGCATTGTGCATAACTGGAAGTAAATACATCTTTTAAATAGCTAATTTGGCCTCCCAAAGATTTCAAAGGAAACTGGAGCTGAAATGGGGCTCTTGAACCTGGGAATGGAGTGGGGGAAGGGTGGTTTACTAGCACAGCCACAAAGGCATAATACTGTGGTTGGGATTCCCATCCTGGTGCCAGAAACTTAAGCTGTCCCAGAGGCTAGGCTAGCTAATGCAAGAGAATCCACATGGTTTTGATTTATTAGGCTAATTCGCTAGCTAGTGCCTCTTCCTCATCTCATAATGACCCATTTCCACTGGAGATGTCTGCAGAACGGCTTTTATTATCCACTTTGCAGATGGAAGCACAAAGTTTTCTGTTGTAGAATATTCTCTGCAGGAGAAAGTGTGTGACCGATTTCCCACAAGCGCTGCTCCACGCTCGCGCTTCCCTTTTGCCCCGATGGTATGTGTCAATTTTACACAAGCTGCGCAGCTTCGTGTGATTTTCCCCACGTCTACTCAGTCCTCAAAACACAGGATTGAGTAGACGCGGGGAAAATCGCACGAAGCTGCGAGGCAAAATGCAGCTGCACAGCAGCTTGTGTGAAATTGACAGGTACCATCCAGCCAAAGAGAAGAGTGAGCGCGGAGCAGCGCTTGTGGGAAATCACCCATGGTGAGAATGTAGAAACAAGGAAGTAGGGAAGAAGAGCTGAGAGGTGACATCAGCAGGCTATCTTGAGAATAGGCAAGGTATGACTGGCCACTCCCCGCCCCCAGTGCTTCCTCAAAATGGCTTGCTGAAGAGATTGTAGTTGAATGCCACAGTTTTACTTGGGTCAGCACTGCACCAATGAGAGCCAATGTGGTGTAGAGGTTAAGAGTGGTGGACTCTAATTTGAAGAACTGGATCTGATTCCCCACTCCTCCTTCGCATGAAACCTGCTGGGTGACCCTGGGCCAGTCAAAGTTCTCTCAGGACTCTCTCAGCCCCACCTACCTCACAAGGCGCCTGTTGTGGGGAGAGGAAGGGATGTGATTATAACCTGCTTTAAAACAAGGTAGAGAAAAGGAAAAGCAGGGTATAAAAACCAACTCTTCTTCTCCTACCACACCGCAACCAATGAGGAGCTGTCTCCAAGGTACAGGCTAGCCATATGAGGATCATCCTAAATGAATCCTTGATGTTCAGAGACAGTATGCTGCAGAACACAAATTGCTGTGGAATAAAAGCAGGAGATGGCTGTTGTCTTCTGCTTGCTTGTCAGCTTCCCTGAAGGCTTCTAGTTGGGCACTGTAAGAAACAGGAGGATGGACTGGATGGCTCTTATTTAATCTCAGACAAAATTGATTTCTCCAGTATAGATGTCCTACCCGGTATGGCCTTAGAAGGATTCAACTTTTTGCCTTGGGGTGGAGTTTCAGCTGCAGATGCTGTCCTAAAATTTCTTATTTTCTGTATCAAGTTCTCAGTTCTTACAGAATTGCTCTCAATTTTCTTTATCCTAAAAAAAAAGAACAGCTATTTAAAGTTAGAATTGCGTCAGTATAATCCTGCCTCACTCATCCAGGCAGGTGCCTCAGGAGACTGGCTTTTGAAGTAGGGGGTCTGTGAGGGGCTTTAAACTCTTTGATTCTTGCAGCTGTTCTTATTTTAACCTTGTGCTTCTCATGAGGATTATTTAGCTTTTGGTCCCTTGCACTGGGGAGTTGGAATTTGGAATTAAAATGCTGGGTCAGAAGGAAAGTTTTAATGAATGCATCCATTCAAGGGGATAGAAGTGGAAGGGCTGTTTCTTACTTACTTGTTTCAATGCAGTTAAGGTTCAGAAGAAAGGGAATGTGGTTTTAAACTCTGAGCACAACGATGTTAAAAGTTGTTACCTCTATGTATCGGAGGCTTGGTATAATAAAACCTTAGTGTTTCAATGGGGAAAAAGAAAACTCTCAACAACAAAACATCCTATGCCTGTCTGTTTTTCATTCTCAGTCAACCCATTTGGGAAAGCTGCACGTCACAGTTCTCTTGAACAGCCAGGCAGATACTATAACATAACTGCATGCATCCTTCCACAGGAAGTCATATACTTTAAAACACTAATGCTCCCCTGAAACGAAGAAGCCTGTGTTTGCATCCGTATTGTGTTGTTGTATGCTCCTGGCACCGTAGCTTTTATGAGCTGCTGTTTTTGTTGCTGCTGTTTTTAGCATTAACGCAATTTCTGAAATTTTAGAAAGAAATTGGAGAGCCAGTGCGGTGTAGTGGTTAAGAGTGTTAGGCCAGTATTTGGGGGACCCAGGTTCGAATCCCCACTTGTGTTATCGAAGCTCACTGGGTGACCTTGGGACAGTCATTCTCACAACTGACCTACCTCACAGTTGTTGTGAGGATGAAATGGAGGAAACTTCAGGTCCTCCCCACTGGGGAGAAAGGTGGAGTACAAATGAATGAATTACATAAATAAATAGTTTCCTTTCATATTTTGTAAGCTTCCCAAAGTACTAGAACTTGAGGGCATCCAATGAACCTGATGGGTGGTAGGTTCAGGGTGGACAAAAGGAAATACTACTTTACATAGAGTGTGATTAAAATGTGGATGTAGCGATGGCCACAGGAGTGAACAGCTTTATAAGTGGATTAGATAGATTCATGGAGGATAAAGTCTATCAATGGCTACTAGCCATGGTTACTGAGGGGAACCTCCACGTTCAGAGGCACTAAGCCTCTGAATCCCAGAGCCAAGAGGCAACATCAGGGAAAGGCCTCGCTCAACCTCTATGCCCTGTTGTCGGCCATCCAGAGAAACTGGTTGGCCACTGTGTGAGACAGGATGCTGGACTCGATGGACCATTGGTCTGATCCAGCAGGGCTCTTCTTATGTTCTTATAACAATCTAGTAATTAAAATTTTAAAGGACCCTCTGGTGGGTGGGGAGGTGGCTGCTGCGGGGTCTGAGATGAGGAAAATGGAACTGGCATGAGGTGGGACCTGTATAAAAGTGTAACTTCCTGCCCATTGATTGTACAAAGGCACTTTGATTGCAGTCTGCCCTTTCATCCCACCCCTAACTGTACCAAATTAAATTTGGTAAAGATCATAGCAAAACAGGGGAGCAGATCAAATAGAGGATAACATCCTATGGATGTTCCTGAAAACAGCAGTGTTGTAAGGAAGCCCATGCAGAGCAAAACATTCATGTGGAAACAACCCAAGTGTATCTGTGCCGAGTAAATCTGATGGACAGGATTAGATAAACTAAGGTCTATGCATGATATAAGACCCAGTACAACTGATAACTGAGTAAACCAACCCACTCTCTCCACAAAGGTTATATTTATTTAAAAACATTTGTTTGCCACCTTTCTATCCAATTTAGGGCCCCCAGTGCAGTGAACAATCAGAACAATGTTAAAATACAGACTGGACACATGAACCTGCTTTTATTGTATCAGACCATTGGCCCATCAAATTCAGTCTTGTCTCCTAAGACTGGCAGTAAAGGGTCTCAGGTGGAGGTTTTTTCACATCACCTACTACCTGATCATTTTAACTGGAGATGCCAGGCACCGAACCTGAGACCTTCTGCATACCAAGCAGATGCTCTACCAACTGAGCCATAACATTTAAAATATTTAAAACATACACACACACACACAGAGGGAGGAGTGCTATGCGAGTTAGTGGGGAAACACCAAACAAAACAACAAAGTCTTTACCCACTAGTGGGAGACAGTCACTGAGCAAGACAGACAAACCTTCCTAGGAAGGATGTTCCAGAGTTTGGGAGGTATGACCAAGAAGGCCCTTTCTCAGGTTGTCACCCTTCTAGCCTCAGATGGCAGAGGGGCACCCAAAGCAGGGCCTCTGAAGATGACCAGAGTGGTTGGGTAGGGTCACATGGGAGTAGGCAGTTCTTAAGGCATACTGGGCCCCAGTGCTTTAAAGATCAGTACCAGCACCTTGAATTGGGCCTGGAAGCAAACCAGGAGCCAGTTTGCTTGAGGAACGGAAGAAGACTGGGGTGATATGGTCCTGACATGGTCCACTCCAGTCAACGGTCTGGCTACAGCATCCTGTAATTTTCAGACACAAACTGTAATTTTCAGACACTCTTCAAGGGTATCCCCTCAAAAAGCACATTGCAGTAATCCAATCTAGATGTTACCAGGGCATGCACCACAGTGGCAGTCTCCCCCCTCTTGGAAGGGCTGCAGCTGGCTCACCAGAGGAAGGTGGTGAAAGGCGCCCTGATCATTGCTGTCATCTGGTTATCCAACAGGAGTCTGGGTCCAGCAGCACCCTCAAGCTACGGACTTGCTCCTTTAGGGGGAATGCAACCCATCGAGAACAGGAGATTCCATAGTTCCTGGGTCAAACCTTTTCCCCACTAGTAGTACCTCCATTTTGTCAAGATTAAACTTGTTATCCCTCATCCATCCCAAAAACTGCCTCCAAGTACCTGTTCAGGGTTTTCATAGTCTCCCTAGGATCTACTGGAAGTGTGAGATAGAGCTGACTGTGATCTGCATATTGGTGGCAACTCATCCTGGATTTCCAGATGACCCATCCCAGCTGTTTTATGTAGATGTTAAAAAGCATGGGGGGCAAGATAGAACCACATAGGCCAGAGGCTAAGGGCATGAGCAACAGTCCCCCAGTACAACTCTCTGAAACCTGCACTCAAGGAAGGACTGAAACCAACATGGAATGGTGCCTCCTGGTCCCAGCCCTGAAAGGCGGCCCAGAAAGATGACATGATGATTGGTGGTACCAAAAGCTACAGAGAGGTCCAGGACAATTATTAGGGTTGTGCTCCCACCAGGGTAACCAATACGTAATTTACTTATAAGGCTCTTTGAAAATGCCGTCTGATGATTCCTTTCTACAGCACAGGAGCTGCTGCCAGTTCCCAGGTGCTACCAGGGGTGTGGTATGAGGAATGGAACAGACCGATCATTCACATTTTGTTATGGATGCGATCTAACTTAAGCAGAAGGATGCTTGTGTCTGACAGGAGACGCAGAAAGGAATTACACAGGGTAGGTCAAAATGTGGGGTTCTTCCCAAGGACAGAATTTAAGCCAGCATTGTGCATAACTGGAAGTAAATACATCTTTTAAATAGCTAATTTGGCCTCCCAAAGATTTCAAAGGAAACTGGAGCTGAAATGGGGCTCTTGAACCTGGGAATGGAGTGGGGGAAGGGTGGTTTACTAGTACAGCCACAAAGGCCTAATACTGTGGTTGGGATTCGCATCCTGGTGCCAGAAACTTAAGCTGTCCCAGAGGCTAGGCTAGCTAATGCAAGAGAATCCACATGGTTTTGATTTATTAGGCTAATTCGCTAGCTAGTGCCTCTTCCTCATCTCATAATGACCCATTTCCACTGGAGATGTCTGCAGAATGGCTTTTATTATCCACTTTGCAGATGGAAGCACAAAGTTTTCTGTTGTAGAATATTCTCTGCAGGAGAAAGTGTGTGACCGATTTCCCACAAGCGCTGCTCCACGCTCGCGCTTCCCTTTTGCCCCGATGGTATGTGTCAATTTTACACAAGCTGCTGCGCGACTACATTTTGCCCCACAGCTTCACGTGATTTTCCCCAGGTCTACTCAATCTTGTTTTTTGAGGATTGAGTAGACGTGGGGAAAATCTCTGGAAACTCAGGGGCGAAATGTGGCAGAGCAGCATCTTGTGTGAAATTGACACCTACCATGGGGCAAAAGGGAAGAGTGAATGTGAAGCAGCGCTTGTGGGATTTCCCAATCAGCCTGTGTGTTTCTATAAACTAGGGTTCTTGCCTCTTAGAAGGAATTGTGACGATTGAACATCGTTCATGTTCACGACAAGTTCATGTCCAGCTTTTAAGAGCAGGTGTGAGCCAAATTCATGGCTTCTGATCTAAATACATGAAATAAGTAAAGCACATAGCAGCTGGCATAATTTATATGCGGTAGAAGTTCAGGGCTCTTTTTGTAGCAGGAACTCCTTTGCATATTAGGCAACACACCCCTAATGTAGCCAGTCCTCCAAGAGCTTACAGAGCTCTTCTTACAGGGGCTACTGTAAGCTCTTGGAGGATTAGCTACATTAGGGGTGTGTCGCCTAATATGCAAAGGAGTTCCTGCTAAAAAAAAAAACCCTGGGTGACTATGCAGTTTTCTATCTGGTAGTGCCTCCACCCCTTCTGTAGTGCACACAACATATTTGAATGTTACCTTCTGTAAAAACAAAGTCTGTTCTGATACCCCCTTTCTCAACTGAGGTGAGAAGGGAAGGGGCAGGTTTTGCTGCAGCCAGTAAAAGGGAGGGCCTGCCAATCTGCCAGTTGCCCTCACTGGAGTATGACCAGGGAGGCTATTTAACTGGCCAGTGTCTGCGCCTCCCTCTCTTTGTTCCTCCAATGAGAAAGGCACCTCCTCATGACTTCAAAACAGATGCAAGCTAGCCACCCTTTTGGGGGCTGAGTAGGAATTATTTGCCTCTGTCATGATCTGTGCAGGACTGGGAGCAAGGCCTAGTGCGGCCTGGTCCTAGGACAGACCAGTGTGGGAGTGGAAAGTAGACAGCTTACAATCCCCATAATGCTTAGAGAGGGTTATAGCCAATCAGTTTCCAGAGATTGTGTGAGGAGATTCTGACTTAAGCTGTTAACTGTGAAAAATGGTGTTCTTTTGCTGTTCTGCGGTCTTGTCTCACAGAGGGGACAGTCTGGTCTGAGGAGAAAGATCCTGGCAGGAGTCCTGGTATAAGAGGGCTGTGGGCCTTGAAATAGTAACTCTAAAAATCTAATTATGAAATATACAAAAATATACATGTATTTATTCAACACAAATTAAAATAACAAATAAGGGCCCATTCATACCTCATATACAAATATAAAAACATACAAGGGCTAATAAAATAGACCTAACGCGTTTCGGCCTTTACAAGATCGAACTAACACATTTTTTGGTGTTAGTTCTATGAGGTGTTGTAGGTCTTCATAGAACCGGTCCACTTCAGCCTCTTCTGCATCAGTGCTTGGGGCATAAACTTGGATTACTGTGATGTTGAATGGTTTGCCTTGGAATCGGACCGAAATCATTCTGTCATTTTTGAGATTGTATCCCAGTACTGACTTTTGCACTCTCTTGTTGACTATAAAGGCCATACCATTTTTTCTACGAGATTCCTGGCCACAGTAGTAGATATAATGGTCTTCTGAGTTAAATTCGCCCATTCCTGTCCTCTTTAGTTCACTGATTCCTAAGATATCGATGTTCAGTCTTGCCATCTTATTTTTGACCACGTCAAGCTTACCTTGATTCATAGATCTTACATTCCAGGTTCCTATGCAGTATTGTTCTTTGCAGCATCGGACTTTCCTTTCACCATCAGACACATCCACAACTGAGCGTCCTTTCGGCTTTGGCCCAGCCGCTTCACTCTTTCTGGGGTTACTTGTACTTGCCCTCTGCTCTTCCTCAGTTCCTCAGCTCTTCCACATGTTTTTATCCCTGCTAAATTATCTTTCTTCTGAAAAGGAAGGCTTTTGTGTGTGTATTTTTTTTAATGTGAGGGAACATTTAACCACTGTATCCTCTATTTCAAGTGTGAAGTTGGTCAGTTGGCTTTGCTGTCTGTTTTGGCAGCATGTATAGTCCAAGCCCAGGGGTGGCCAAACTTGCTTAACATAAGAGGCACATAGAATAAATGGGAGATGTTTGAGAGCCACAAGACATGAATAAATATTACAGACACGTTTTTATTGAAAAATATGCAAATTTGCTTTTTATTAACATTAAATGAGACTGCCTACAATAAAAACAAAAGGGGTAAAAACAGATATTGATAATGATATTTATTTGTCCAGTGAGATTTATTTGTTAATGATATTTATACATCTAAGTAAGAGAGAAAGAGAGAGGTGGAAAGAAAGAATGAGAGAGAGAGAGAACAAATAGATGAGGGCGGGAGGGGAAGGAAGGAAGAGAGAAAGAATGGAAGGAAGGGGGAAAGAGAGACAAAGAAAAGTAAAGAAAGAAGTGGAAAGAAAGCAAAAAGATGGGGAGAGGGAGGAAGGAAGGGGAAAAGAGAAAGAGAGGTGTGGAAAGAAAGCAAATAAATGGGGGGGGGAAGGAAGGGAGAGGTGGAAAGAAAGCAACTTTAACTTTAAATGTGTTCTCCAACCCCTCACCCATGCCAGCCAGCTTGGCGAAGGGATTTAAAGAGGCAAATGCTTTCTCCAAGCTTTCTTTCTCTGCTCCCCCCCCACACCTCAAGTCTACCCAGGGAGGAGAACATTGGCTGGGGAAGGGAAGACTGATCGGAGAGGCATGCCTCCCCTTCGCTTCCTCAGCTGTCCTGCTGGGAGCCACATAATATGTGTGAAAGAGCTGCATGTGGCTCCTGAGCCGCAGTTTGGCCACCCCTGTCAAAGCCTATAACAATGCATATGAAGAGCAGCTGAAATTCACAAAGTTGCAAGCAATCACAAATGTCTGCTAGCTGATATAGCTGCTGGGTGTGTAGTACAGTCATTCCCTGGAAGAACAAAGAAAATTAAATTATAAGCTGATTGTTACATGCTGCTGGCAGGGGTGTAGACTTCCTGCAGGCAGGAGAGCCTTGAGCTCACCTTCTCCAAGGCAAGGCATTGCTAGCTCCTAACATGGTTGCCAAGGCAATTTAGCCCGGAAGGGATCAGGGCAGACAGCACACATCTAGGTAGGGAGGGGCTCCTTGGTAACACTCCCCCTTTCCCATACCTAAACATAAAATGGCGATGAGACCATTTCTTTCTCACCAGGACACAGCATTGCTAGCTCCTAACATGGTTGCCAAGGCAATTTAGCCTGGAAGGAATCAGGGCAGACAGCACACATCTAGGTAGGGAGGGACTCCTTGGTAACACTCCCCCTTTCCCATAGCTAAAGATAAAATGGTGATGAGACCATTTCTTTCTCTAAGGCGGGGCCACCAGGACACAATAATAGTGAAAGTATTAGTATCCTATCTATGAAGGCAAACCATAATTCTCTCAATCCGTTACATACATGATAGGTTCAGAAGGTGTTCATATTGGCCTTCAGTAGAACAGCTAGATTTTCGTCCAGTAGAACCTTAGAAACCAACAAGATTTTGGGGGTATCAGATTTTGAGAGTCGATACTCCCTTCACATACCAACAAAGGGAGCTTTGCATCGTGAAAGCTTATATTCTAAATATTTTATCGGTTTCTAAGGTGCTACTGGACTTGAAAGTAGCTGTACTTGTATCAGAGTTTGTGTTACAGGAAATACAGTTTTCAGTCCAACCACAGAGGCCTCCTGACTGCTGGATGGATTGATCTTTCCTTTCTCCCTTCCATGCTCTTTCTGGTCTATATTGTTTCTTCACAGAGAGTATTATTAACTGAAGGACCCCTCCCCTCTTCTCTTACAAAAAACAAACAAAACCAGCCCTGTGCCTCCTAGAAACTTGCTACAAAGACAAACAGGACTGACTAAACTTGAGAACCTGACAGCTTGAGCAGCTTCAAGATGCTACCTGGCAGCCGGGGGGGGGGGGGGGGGGGGCGGCATTGCCCCATGGGGAAATCCTGGAGAGCCTGACAGCCTGTAGGGGGCATTGCCTCTGCTGGGAAATCCTAGGGGCGGCTTGAGCCCTGCTGCTGCCCTGGTAGTTTATTCCCCTGGATACAGGTGAGTGATCAGCTGGTAAAGTGATCTGAACACTTACAGAAATCACCATAGAAATACTGTGTATCTTATTGTAATTATTACCTGGAGAAATCTTTGCTGCCTTCATTATTTAATGTATTTCTAATGTATCTGCTTCTGTAGTGTGCATGTCTGCCTTGATAGTTATATAATTTTAATTTTGCCTGGATTGCTTGCACTGATGCAATTGGGGGTATGATGTTACCACATGACAAGTTGTGACCCTTCTTGAAGTAGATTGTCCTCTGCTTCAGCTCACTGAGCAACTTGCATTGTTACAAGTTGCAGGCCTTCATATTGGCAGATCGCAGATGTTGCCTGTAGATGGAAGTGTTCAGGTCCTGGCAGACTCTGGCAGCGTCACCAGAAAAAATGTGGGGGAAGCAAGGCTATTTCTTCCAGAGGAATTTGACCCGCAGTTGCATGATCACACCTCCCTTTGAAGCTGTGGGCACAGTCCATCAGTGTGTGATCAGACGCAACTGCAGGTGAGTTGGGTTCTTTTCTGCCGCCTTTTCCCCATGCACTTACATGGAGGATCGGTGAATCACACTTCTGCATCGAGGGCTCCCTATAGAGTTTGCGATTATGCGCATACTGTGAAGGGGGAAAAACAACGGCACGGAGTCAGGATGGCCTGATCAGTCCATCCTGATGCCATGGAAGCACGCTGGCACGATCACACTGGGAAAAGTCCGTTCCTGGCCCGTAGCAAACCCATTTGCTACTGGGTTTTCCCTGGTGTCTTTTTACTCCGCTTCTGCAGCGGAGCAAAACAGGTTGCTGACGGGAGCGGGACGCTTGGCAGATGTTGGCGTCTGATTGCGCCCTTAAAATTTGCCCAGCATTCATGCTATGGAGCGGCTAGTTCTGTGTGTGATCATGGCCTCTGTTATCTTCTCTACCCTATGTGGAACATGTGCTTTGTTCACTTTTCCTTTTGTGCGGGTGCAGTAATTGAGCCCTGATAGTGCCCATTTTAAGTAATGTAAGATACAAAACATGTTTGTTACTTATCAAGGCATACTTCTTTCTAGATGGCAGGAGAGAGAATTCAAGAAGACCTGATGAACCTGACAATGTTTGCCTGTTTGCCTGTGAGTTATTTGGAAGGGGCAGGGGACCAAATACTTTGCCATAAGCAAAATGGACCAACGCTGCCCCTGTTTTAAGGGAAAAGTTAGTGAAGTACAAAAATAGTTTGTAACCAACTTGATATTGTCTGATATCTGTGCTGCTGTTTTCTTATGCCTTACTTGGATATATTCAGTCTTAGTTTCCAGAATGGACTCAGAAACCATCAGGGATGCCATGCAGCTCTGTAACTGTGCACATGTGTGAGGCTCATGACTTTCCCTCCAAAGATGCTGCCTTAATTTTTTTTTTAATTTCCAAGGCTATTAATGTTTACTTTCCACAATTTGTCATTCTGTGTAGAGCCTTTATTTAAAATATTTCATTTTGTAATCTGAAGGAAATACCCTTCCAACATAATTTACATGCCTCTTCCTGCCAGCCAGCCAGCCCCCCAAAAAACTCTACATTATTGGCCTGTTGCAGATGGAACACTAGAAACTGATATACAACTAAAACTTAAAGGTGATTTGACACATTTTATTTATTTATTTACTTAAGAAGGCCATGCCTCATGATGTGTCAAGCACAAACCTTTGGGACGTATCTCTGGTTTCTTGAGCTCTACTTTACCAGTGGTCTTTTCTCCCTATCTTAGTATTTTCTTTGAATTATTGGAGCTGAAGAGTTTTGTATGAAAACATCTCTCCACCTAACACTTATTTTTGTGTTCCCCTTCTGAAGATGTGTAACCTATAACTTACAATGTTGAGAGATTCTTTTAGCTTTTAGGCTTCGTTGGGAGTAGGCTTGTGAGGAGCTGTAGTTTTCCTAATTATGCTGTGTTTGTTTCCTAACAATGATTTTGTAAGTGGGTTGCTTAGCTACAGTGTAACTTATTCACATGTTGAAAGGAGCAAAACAATTAGAACCTCTTAAACACTTGACCTATGATCAAGTCTCCGAACTGAAGTTGCATTGGTGTTCCAGTGTTCTTTTATCACCATGATATTTTGATGTTGTTCAGACACGATTAGCATAATGCTGTAATTACCGTTCATAGATTGTATTCCCCAAGCTGATGGCATCTTTTCATCTAGGGTGTGCTGACATGCTAACTTAATACACATGTGTCGTCATCCCCCCACCTTCATTCTGCTGGATGAATACCCACCAACATGCTGTATTCTGTTCCAAATCTATTACCATATGCCTGTCTTTTTACAGTTCTTTGGTGCATGATGCTCATAGAGTGGATAATTAGCTAAGTGAATTAATTGACATTCATACGTGCAATTAGCAAATGGTTACAAACAAGCTATTCTCTTCGGGATGACTAAAATTTCTAGGGGAGCAGTGTAAAAATACTGTAAAATCATTAAGAGTAAATAATGAGGCTTGATTACTATGCATGATTATAAAGTCTGTTTCTTTCGCTAGCCCATAAAAGTATATGCATTGTAAACAGGCTTGTGTGTGTGTGGAAAGAAAAGCAATGCTGTAAAATGTTCTGGAAAGGGCCACCTCTGGGGAGATGGGCTGGATCCAGATAAAATCAGAGCCAGATGGATGGCATGCCATAAAGAGTGTGATGATGGCTGCTTCAATCGCTTCATCTTCAATGGGCAATGTCTGCTTTTGCTTAACAGGTTTTCTATTCAATATTTACTACAGAATGATAGGAAGTGTGCAGTGCTGTCTCTAAATAGAAAAATGCTGAATCTCTAATTTGGTTGATGGTCTGGATTTCTAAGTCCTTATTTGTATACTCATAATAAAGGGACAGAGTCACTTGTTCCAAAGGAAAGTAAGGGGTGCTTAGCATAAGTTGGCAGGTAGGAGCACTTATCATCTGAGCTTAGGGTTGCCAGCTTCAGGTTGGGAAATACTTGGAGATTTTGGGGGTGGAGCCTGAGGAGGGCAGGTGTTGGGGAAGGGAGGGACTTCAATCAGGTATAATGCCATAGAGTCTACCTTCCAAAGCAGCCATTTCCTCCAGGTGAACTGATGGTTTTCACCTGGAAATCAGTTGTAATAGCAGATGTCCAGCAACCACCTGGTGGTTGGCAACCCTGTGACTGAGCTGTGACATACATGTGTCTTATTCTAGGATTAAAGGACTTATTATAGAAGAACCTATAGAGCAGCTTCTCATAAGCATCTGTTTCAGAGGTCATAAACCATGGGGAAAAGATTTAAACAGGCATACTGGTCTACACAGAATCCAAAAGTTAGAACAAAATCCATGTACTACTTTATTAGGATAAACCAAATTGACACAAAACATTGTGCAAGCTTTTGAAGTCTATTACAATTCTCCATTAGGTTGGATGCGGCAAAATTTAAAAAGACAGAGGGATGAGAAGCAGAGTTTTCAGGCCATGTTGTTACTGCTGATGTTGGGTTACAGCAAATTCTCTGGAAAGAGGCACACAGTGGTAACACAGAAACCAGCAATGTAGTCTAGCCATGTTCTTCTCAAAGGCCAAACCACAGAACCATTGGTTTACAAAGTGCTGCTTTATTTCAGTTCCATTTCTCTATTTACATAACCAAGGTAATTTGTTGATAGGGCTATATTCCATGATGAGTTCATGTCAGGAAGGACAGCCTTGCAAATGGAAAATCCTAGCTCTGTTCAGTTCTTGCTAATTTTCATACAATTGATTGAATGTTGTATGGTTGCCAGCAACAGTGGAAGGATGGAGGGGCTGGTCTTTCTGTTATGGCTGTTACACAGAAGCTGCTTGAAATACCGTTAGTTGCTATTTTGCAGCTGCTCCATATGGTAGCTATAAAGATTAGCAGTGATATGGAAACTTTTTGGTAGAATGGGAGGTATCCCACACATGGAACTGTTGAGTACTTTGTGGCTGCCACTATAGAGCAGGCATCTCCAACTTTGAACAGGTAGTGATCTATTTTTTTCGGCCAAAAGTGCTGGTGATCTACCACCATGAAAATAAAGTTTCAAATTAGTTTCAAATTAGATTTTAACCCACTAAAGTTGGGTTCCACCGCCCCCCCCCCAATTTATAATGCACCTTCTGTCATTTACTGGTAAGCAAAATAAGCAAAAACAAAACAGAGAAACGAAGATCCAGAAAGAACTGCAAACCAGGAGACCAAGTGGGGCTGGTGATCTACCTCTGACCTCTCCGCGATCTACTGGTAGATCGCAAACTACCTGTTGGACATACCTGCTATAGAGTAAAAATATGTAGGACAGCACTGAGAAGGGTTAAGTCAGGGTTTAATGATAGTATTGATGCCAGCGCCCTGGGGGCACTAAGGTTCTTTGACTTGTGTGGCTAGCCAATAAACCACACAGTAAAACAATTATCCAGGCAGTAAAGGGTAACAAAATAATTTATTCGAATAAAGGAAGACCTCACAGCTAAAAATTCAGCATGGATGTTCAATGTGTTACAGCCAGGAGCACCTTCTGGTCAGTCGTCAATTACATATTTGACACACAGGATGTTACTTGGCCACATTTCAACTCCTACAGTGCAGGTGCACTGCTCATTATGTTGATTTATATTTCTGTTCACTTCTTTTGGCTGTCTTCCTAAACTCTTTTCACCTTTGAATGAACCCTCAGGCTGAGTTCATTTTTAGTACAAAACTTAGATGTTTTCATTACAAAAATGGTTCTTTTACATTAATACATGCATATAAAAAATATAACAATATTCTTAAAGCATTTTATAAATTTATTTTCACTAAAATATACAAAATATGTAAACATATATAATCACAATGACATTCTAAAGAATTAAACCCTTTACATGAATTATTTTAGTGTTTCAAAGTAGCCTATGGCATAAAGCTCTTGTACATGCTCTGAATCTATCTATCAGTCTTTATTTTGGTCCATCAGAATATTTGTACAAAAATTTAAACATTTAAACTTCCTTATTTTGTCAAGATACGTTATTTTACTTTAACCAGCAGGAGTCACCCTTTTATAATGCAAGTTCTACATTTTTAATTGACCCTTTTAATTAGCTTCTTTAACTGGCAGACCCATGATTAATATCTTCCAGTTTGACTGGGCTCTCTACACACCTGGTCAGCCCTTGGTCATTTTCCAACTCTTGCTCTTGTCATAGCTTGTTAGCTTTAAACACAGTTTTTTATTAGAAAATTAAAACCTTAACTAGTTTGTTCTTTTTCATTAAACATACAAAAACATTTTATCCATAAGCTTTCATTCTCAGCTATAAACATTCAGAGATGTTTACCTTTTAACAATTAAAAGCACCCTTAAAAACTTAAATTTATTTTGCATGGAAAGTACAACTGAACTTTATTTAACCCTATTAATTTTGACATCCTTTAACTTAGCTTGTGAATCCTTGCCAGGCCAGTTTTAAGTGTATAAAAACATCTTGACCAATTAGTCTCTAGTTCCTGTGGAATAAAGGATGGAACATCAATCGCTTAACTGACAATTAATTACTGTAGTGCTTTTACACCAGTCCAGTTCATGTAAGTGTCTATACAAACCAACAGAGTCTTTTCTATTTAGAAAAATAATCTACAAAAGGCAAGTATATAGAGATATTGCTTATAGATTTCAATGGTTCAATATTGATATGTTAGAGTATTCCAAACTCAAGGAAAGAGAAGCCGCTTTGATGTTTCCTCATTTTAAATTACTGAAAATCAGAAACTGAAATTAACTTCTGAAATCTTTCTCTGAAGTAGGGAGGTTCTCATAAATCTTCGCTTATAGCTCATCTCAGTCCAGTTAAAAAGGTGACATAACAACACCTGTTCATTAAAACTCAAACACTCCTGGTTAGGAAAAAAACCCTTGTCAATTAAATTTGATTTAAAACACCTGCTTTTGTAATGCTGTTTAGTGGTTTAAAGAGTCCAATTCTTCCAAGAGAGTCCCAAAGATTTCCCCCCAAAGGTTTCCTGAAAATCAACAATAATCAATAGAAAATCATTTGAACCCTGGGTATCCCCTACAGTATTATTGCTTAATATTATATAGAGCTTTTCTGCATTCCCCCCCAGTTGGTTCTGGCTCCATACTGCTTTGATTATCCCTTGATTTCTGCACACATTTTTGTGCCTTTAGTTTTCATTCCCCCTCACTGTTTTCCCGTGGCTCTTTTGAGACCACTTTTACCCCAACGTTCTTCTGGAAGCCAATTTTGAGTCTGCTTTTCCCTAGTGTGTAATGTTCCTATTGATTTTCTATGCCTGCCCACTCCCACCCACCTACAACCTACTTTTTGATGACTGTACTGTACTGATAGTTTAAGCAGGTTCTCTGAATTCTCAGCTCTTGCCCTCATCCCTCGCAGAGATGTGCTTTTCCCCATATTTTAGGGCCACTTTTTTTTAAAGGGGAGTGGAGTGCTGTGACGCCACCAGTAATGACACCAGTGATGATAGCACCTTCCCTTTAAAATCCTCATTATTTAATCCATGTGTGAATGAAAATATATTAAATCCACAACTGTAAAAATGTACATGGAGGGCAAACATGCAGAAGAACCCTGCCCATACCAATTCCAATCATTGTGGATTGACTCCCAAGAAAATCAGGAGTAACTCCAGCATATGGAAAAGGTCATAGTGAGTTCACTGTGCTGCATACATGTAAACTTGCTAGCTGTTGGCCTTTGATATCTCTACCAGTCCAATGATCTGTTCACTTCCTATGGACATTGATTTCTCTGGTTGTTTTCATGCTGATGACTCTTGAATCGAATCATAATCTGCTGCAGAGGGAAATGGAATTGGGGATGCTTCCAGGCCAAACAGAAGAAGCAAGTCTTAAGGGTCGGGGGACTGCTCAGGAGGTGGTAGTAGAGGAACAAAAGCTAAAGAATCAGGAGATCATTACTCTAGAGGCCTGGAGCAACAACAGTGTGAAATACAGGTTTGTGTGAGTATAAAGGTAGAAGAGTAGTCCACGAGGGGCAAGGTGCAGATCATGGTAGAAGCCAGTATTAGGGTAATGAGAGCCAGGGAAAGGAGCAGCAACAAGGTTAGACAAAGCTGGTACCAAAAAAGCTTTATCAATTGGTTACAGAGAGTTCTTAATTTTCTAGTCTTTCTGGTTAAAATTTTTTATAAATATGATGACTGAATAACAGAGAGGAAATGCTTGCAGATTTTCTGATTGGAAGATGATTGCCCTTTGAACTTGTATTTGTGGTTATATAACTGTTTGCATACTTTTTTTTGTCAAACTCCAGCCAAATATGTGCAGCCAGGCAACACCTACTAAAGAGTCCTGAGGGCTCCAGAGTAAATATCCAAGTGTACAGGAAGGGGCAACTCTCAAGAAATGCAAAGGCTTATACTGGTAATAAAAACAAATGGAGAGGTTTAGGAGGAACGGCCTCATCCTACTGGAGATCATTGGAAAAAGAGGGATGAAAGCACAGTGAGGTTTCACCTGTGGCATCTGATAAAGTGTTTTCTAATTCACAATATTTTATGCTGGTATTTTTTTAAAAAATAATCTTTAAGGTACCACAAGATGCTTTTTACTTTTTGCTGAAGCAGACTAACACAGTTACCCCTCTGCAATTATGAACCTTTTCAGTGTTTGAAATCTGCATTAACACAACCCCTTAGAAGAATTTGGATTTTTAACAACAAAAGAGGGTATTCTGATTGGGTGTAGAATGTCATTCAGGAATTTCTGCATCCAGCATCCACATCTGGCTTGAACTAAAGTATGATCTGATGCGAAAAATATTCCTTCTTAGTTTCTGGATTCCTCAGGGGATTGGGCATCCATATACCACATCCGTGCCTAATCTGTTGTAGTGGTTAGGCATCCCACATGTTGTTTTTTTTTTGTCTTATGTTATTTCATCATTTTTGTTATATTTTGTTTTTAGCAAATGATGCTGTGAGAATGTGGTGTTTTAATATATGTTAATTTAAAGTTGCTCATGTTCCTTCTTCAGTTATTGAAGACTAATTCAGGGTTTACATTGACAGAATTTCCATGGACTTTTGGGTCTGGGTCCATAAATCTTCTACAGAGAATCCAGGCATTGTCACAGCACAGCTCCTTGTCACAGCTCACTAACCATTACTTTTAGAATAAGAGACAGAAATGTGCCCTTCTTCTGTGGAAGAAAGTTTCACTGTTGCAAAGTGGCTTGTCCACCATCAATGGTCACTAGTGCATCATGAGCCAGAGGCCTATAACAAATGTGTGCACTGCAATTTCTCTCTCACATAATTACATTTGATACAAATTGTCAAATGAAAATGGTTGTCATGGGGCATTATTTCTGCAATGCCATCTGTATAATTTCTAGCATAACATTTAAAAAGACAAGCTTTTGGATGCATTGGAAATTATCATCAATTTTTTATTCTAAGATTACCACTGAAAGTGTCTGCGAATGCTTCGGTATTTCAAAAAAGAAATATTTGTTTTTCAGGAATGAATTCCAGCAATGCTAAGCAGCAGACTAAATCTCTTTTAGTCAACTTCCAATGCAATCTGGTATTGCTGTCTCCCATTTGCTTTGTGGCCTTCGGATACTGCTCACTTAGGTGTGTTGCAAAATGTAGAAATTATATACGGACAGTTGTGATACAAGTAGCTAAGGTCCTCTTTTCCCACTTGTCTCTTTTTCCTCTTCACCCACAAAAGACAGCAACAGTAGAGAAGAAAAGCACAATTTTGCTCACGTCAGCAGGATGGTGGCTCAACCCCCACCACTTTTAGGGGAGAGAAGTCCATCCTAGTGAAATCTCCCCAGGATAGGAGTCTCTGTGATGCAAGCTGGAATTGGGTGGGCAGGGAGGAGCAAAATTAGACTAGAAGCCCCTGGCAGTCATGAGCTTGCTCAAAGCTTGCCCCCATTCTGTAATTAGCTGTTATGGTAGATTACAAGTCAACTGGTCTCCTGTGGCACTATAGGGTTGGCTCAGAGTTGCCTGCTGGTGTGACTCATCTAAATCCTCACAATGGTGGAATGGAGCTCCATACAGCACCCTGTGTTTGTGTGATTCTGACAGCCATGAGCTCTGCAAATGCATTGTCTACATCCTCCAATTTTTGTTGCTGTGTTGCGTAATTATTGGCTGTGCTTTTGTAAGGCATCTGAACGGTAACTTGTACTTTGTACTCACTCACAGCTTCAGGAAAATGTGACTGCATAAATTGGATCAGAAAGGTGTAAAAAGTGGACAAAAGAAAGCATTGGTGTAGCTAAGGTCCACATACACTCACACACACCAATTGGAGGAGATACCCACCAAAGATCTGAATCTTGTGGTGGTGGGGGATTTTATAAGGTCTAAAATTCTGAAGCTTTTAAATAAAAATAAAAATAAATGGACTCTGTGGAGGATAAACTGAAATGACTGCAATGTGCTTTAAAAGTACAAAAATCCAAGGGCTCTGTTTTTTTTTTACTTGATTATGAAGTGTGGGAAGGGACAATTTGAAGGTATAACACATAGTTGATTCCTGACCATATTGGAGAAATCCCTTTATCTGATAAGGAAAAGGTTTTGATGAAAGAGATTTGGGAAGTGGCTAATGATGAATGCTTATGTTTTAAGTTCCACCTTAAGAAAACTTCAAATGACTCTTTTTTTTTTTTGCGGAAGTGTGGGGGTGTTCCATTCCCCTGTGATCCAAGGAACAGACCTGGCTGTGACTCCCTGTGGAAGGCCCAAAGGGACACACACACACACACACAGAGCGTAAGCAGTATGGGACTGGAAAGCATCGCAAACAGGTGGCCTGGTATTTTGTCCTTCACCTAAAGTCACTGCCTGAACTGCTGCATTCACTGCAAGTGCTTTTCTCTGTTGCACAGGAATTAGCCCCAGCAGTGCTCAGCTTCTTCGGAGCAGGTGAGGAGGGCTTGGGGGTGTGTGTCATCATAGGGAAAAGAGAACCATCCTTAGCTGACAGTTTTGTAGGCTTGAGAGGAACTTTACAAAAGGGGTGGGAGGGGAGGACTTTTCAGACCTTTGAGGTCCCTGGTATTATAGAGGATATTTAGCAGAAGGCTGCCAGAGCAACCCATGTATGTTTAGTGTGAAATACCTTTGTGCTGATGCAGCTGCCTTCAGGCAGAACTCGAAACAGATTTCTTTATTGGTTTAGAATGCTGATTTTCTTCATAAAATTAACTTCTAAGACTAAGGGAAAATGTACTCTTCTGTTTGGAAGATATTGTGTGAAGTGTCAAGTGAAATGCATTTTGGATTTTTAAAAATATATTGAAGACCATGTTTTTTTCTCTTGTGTAAGTGGAACGCTTTTTACTGTTTGCATTTTAATTCTTTAAATAAGCTCAAATCTACTTTTAGGTTTTGTTTTTTTAAAAAAGAGCCCTAACATAGCCTGGCTATCCAGACTGTAGGGGAATATCCAAAGTATGTTGATGTCCAGGATCAGTTATGGGAATCAGGCTCAGAGGCTTTCCATACTGGATTGTCTGGTGTATAGTGATACCATGACTGTATCGTTGCAGAGCCCTGAGAAGAAAGGTTGCTTTTAATTTTTCTTTCCAGAAATTTTCACCTTTTCATGTATTCCGGATATAATTGTGTCACAGTGGAAACTGCTCATTGATAGGGAAGGTGTGAGGTTCCCCTCCTTAAAAACTTGGTGGATTTTTTGAGCATAGCCAGTGCTTGTGAAGTATACAGCACATCTGCTCTGCCTATTTTTTTTTGCCTGCCACTATTACAGATAGGGTAATCAAGAGTGGGGTACAGACTGTGTGGTATTTAATAGGAGACAGTAAGGATCAGTGTAGGCAAAAAATAAATAAATCCCAGTAATGCACTGGACCTGTTTTGTAGCCCATTCTGGGTCTCTGAAAATTGAAGAAAAGGTGAAATATAAATGTATACATGTAGTCACCACACACACTCTAAAATCCTTGATTGACAAAATTTCCTAAGTATCAGATTGATGGTTTTCTCATAGTTGGGCCTATCTCATTATCCTTATACTAGGAAAAAGGCTTGTTGTGGAAATAAATACAACGAGCTCTAGAAAGAGGCTCTGGGCAGGTGTCCCGGCCTTGGACACTCATTGTCAATTTGCTGTGGCGACCTCAGCAGGGTATAATGACACTGAGTCCACCATTTTCTCCAGAGGAACTGATCTCTGCTACCTAAAGAACAGTTGTAATTTTGAGTGATCTCCAGTCCTCACCTGGAGATTGGCAATGATGGTTCCCCAGAAGGGAATGGTTGGTTTGGAGGGTGGCTTTGTACCTGTCTGAGGTCCCATGCCTCCTGAAACCTCACCCTCTCTAGGCTCCATCCCTCACATCTCCAGGAATTTCCCACCTGGAGTTGGCAACCCTATCTCCTTCCCAGCCAATCATCAACCTACCTTTATTTCCCCCTCACTCTTCAGTTTTCCACCCCCTACACACCTGCAGCCTCTCCCGTGCTCTGAAGCCCTGACTGCTACGTAACATTGGCTGTCATACGGGGGCCACCTCAGCAGCATATAAGGATACAGAGCCCACCATTTTCTCCAGGGGAACTGATGTCTGCCATCTGGAAAGCAGTTGTAATTCTGAGTGATCTCCAGCCCTCACCTGGAGATTGGACACATTTTACCTCAGAACAGCAAACTGTTTAGAATGTTAGAGGCAAAAGCCAATCAAGTCACATATGCAAATGACCTCTGTGTTCCGAGGCAAAGGCCAATGAGGCTGCATATGCAAATAACCTCTGTGTTCTGACTGTCTATGGGGGGGAGAGGAAGAGCAAACTGTTTAGAATGTTGGAGGTGAGACTCAAGCAATGCAGCCAGTGGATAGGGACAGATTTTGAGTGACACACCAGGGCACCAACCAATTCTGGAGCGTGTGGAATGTTCTAGAGAAGTGCCACCACCATTCGGCTTTTATATATAAGGGAGATGAGTAATCTAATTTGTACTTTTAGGCTGTAATTCTGACTTTAGTTTGCTTAGACAATGTAAACACAGTGAAATGAATGGGACTTGCTTCTGAGTAGCACTGGAGTGTTAATGTGCAAAGGGGTTCTTACAAGCATTTGTCAGGTTGGCTTTACAGTGAGTGAAGTCCCTGTGTATTCCTATTTTATGGAGGGGAGCAGAGGCTGAATGAATTAATGCTACCTAGCAGGGACTGCCTTTCCCCGTATGTTTCCCAGAGAGCACTGAGATCTGGGACGCAATACCGCTTGACCCTTCCTGGCCCTAAAGAGGCCAGGCTGACAACAACTAGGTCTAGAGCATTTTCTCTAGTGAGATCCAGTCCCTGCAAGATCTCCAGCAATTTCGCAGGGCTGTGAAGACGAAGCTTTTCCGCTGGGCATATCAGTGAGAGTGATGGTATGCCAGCCAAGCCTTGCCGACCCACCAAGGCATGTACTCTGTATAGGTAGATAACATTGGGGGTCAATGTTTACTTGTAATGATATACCGAGCTGCTTTTATTCATATTTATTGTATTTATGTCAAGTTATTTTATGGATTGATCGTTTTATGTATATTGGTTTTATTAATGCTGTGAGCCGCCCTGAGCCGCTTCGGCGGAAAGGTGGGATAAAAGCCGAATAAATAAATAAATAAATAAACTGTATGGCCAAGAAAGGAATTTCACCTGTTTGATGTACCCTGGGCTGCACCGGCAGAATTTGTTCTTACAGTGGTGAAGGGCAAGATATTCAGGAGATGTAATATTGTTTTTCCTAGTTTTGTGTGTGTTTGTGTGCTTGCCTGGAAGTCAAGGTTTACTTCTGGCAGCCCCTACTGGGGGCTTGGATGTTTTTCAGAGAGGTAGCTTGATTAGCCTTCCCTCTGTGACCTGCCTCTGGTATTCCTTGGAGGTCGCCCTTCCAGGTATTTGCCAGAGTCAGCCCTACTTAGCTTCCAAGATCCGACAAGATTGGGCTTGCTTGGGCTATCCAGGTCAGGGCCTGTTTCTCCTTGTTTTTTTAACTCCAACAAAATGCAATTGATACTTTTGGTAATTTTTTAAAGAAAGGTGTATTTTTGGAAAAACTTAAGGGGAAGGCAAATTTAATGGAAATCTTATTAACAGACAGCCAAGTTTATGTTCAGCGCATCAGCAACTTGCCACTTAATATTTCTGGTGATATTTTAGCTGTAGCAAAAATAAATTGATCGGGTCTATAAGGAAGCCATGTGTGTGCACTCTCTCTTTCCCCTTTCTCAGTGGAATATAACCGTATCAAAAAGCTGTAACTATGAAAATTATTTCTATTCAGTATGCTGACTTGGGAAGCGAGGACACATTCTCCAAGCTTTGGTCACATAGAGCATCTCCATCTTAATGCTTTCCCGTTATATGTGTAGAGAGAAGGGAATGCCATGGAAAGATTTTGCTGGGGGGGAAAAACATGATAGCTACTGCAATTTAGCTTGGCCCCTAGGAATGTTTACATACTTTGCATGTAACAGTCTTACATGTGGGATTCATGCCATTTTCTACATGAAAGCAACATTGAGATTGAGAGAGAGAGAGAGAGAGACTGAGAAACAGAGAAGCAGCCCAAAGTCTTGGGTTCATCTTGATTTCATTCTAGATTGAAAGTGGGGTTTGTTTGGAGGGGGGAATACATTAGCAGGAAAAAAACCTGTTAGAAAGGGTTAATCTAGTTCTTTTGTGGAACTTGTGATGGTGTGACAAAGTAAATTGGTAATAAAATATATAAACTGGCTATGTATTCTGACTGTATGGCATAGGGGTTTCCTTGTTCCTTATCGTCTTTTCTGCAAAGGATTAATTGCCCTGCCCTTCTTGTACTTCCAGAGTTGGGGAGAGTTTGAAAGATAATATGACATTGCCCCCAACAAGCTGATGGAATTTCTCAAAGTAGGTCAGGTTAATACAGATTTGCTTGTTACTATGGTTATTACTTAATTATACACCAATAATCCCCCCTGAGAATTTCATGATTGCTGTTCATTTTTCTGTTTTTTAAATATTCCCAGAAAGTGTGAAAGATGCTTTGATAGTTTGAAACTGGAAGTGAATTAAATGTAGCAGCAAGATCTAGTTTAAAACATAAGGTGAGAAAGCAACAGTCTCCCAAGTGCTATTTTTAAATCTGCTACATTCCACATGTTATATTTATTCTGTTTTGTGCATCTCAAACCTTTCCAGCTCTATCTGGGCCAGGCATTTTCAACCTTATTGGGGACTGAGGAATCCCTGTAATGTCATATTCCTTCTCCTTTCTTCAGCTACAAATTTAAAACAAAGTAAAACCTGGCAGTAAATTATTTAACAATTACAAAATTCTAAGACATAATTCTACTTGGAATATTAGTCAAGATAATGTGAAATTGAATAAAGAAATCAAAATACATACTTTACCTGTTTTGTTACACCACTCACAAATACAATGATTTGAACATTTGGCACTGAAGATTTTAAGGTGGGTCATGAGACTAGACTGGCCCATATACATTACTTGTGGACTCGGCCACTCCAGGAGTGGGGTGGCTGCCTGGTGCAAGTGAAGAACCTGAAGGGGGAAGCCGTAAAACTTTGAAGAACTCCTGGGTTTTACGGAACTGTGGTTGAAAACCTCTGATCAAAGCCAACGCTCTGCTGCACTGCAGAACCATCATCCCAGCGGCATCTCACAATCCCTCTGTGTAATCTGGACCTCACTGTGCCACAAGCAACAAGTGAACCCACCACACACATAGGTGCTTACAGAGCCAACAGGGCTGGCAAAAAGAAAGCAGGCCACATGCTACATGGCAAAGAGAGTTAAAAAACAAAACACAGGCAGCCCAGGATCCTTGCCTGTCAAATCTGGTAGGGAGGAAAAGCCCTTTTTGATTGAAATAATCAGTTTATTTATTTTTCTTATTTTATTTCACTTATACGCCGCCCTCCCCGCAAGCGGGCCCAGGGCAGCTTACATAGGCACAACTGTGCAATAAAATACAACAGGATTAAAACAGTTAAGGCACCAAGTGCAATAAAAATAGGACAAGTTAAAACAATTAAACAAAAACTTGCATCTTGCAGGATACATTAGGAACTAAAATACTCACTCCCTATTGTATATCACGGTGGGATCAAAGAGGGGGGATGCCATGGGCCAAGATGTTCCAGGTGGCCAGTTGGCCCAACCCGGCGGTCCTGCTCTGCAGTTACTCGGTGGTGGTGGCGGCGGCGGCGGCTCCTACTCAAAAGCCTGGCGGAAGAGCTCTATCTTGCAGGCCCTGCGGAACTGTAAGAGGTCCCACAGGGCCCTGATCTCCGGGAGCTCATTCCACCAGGTAGGAGCCGCCACCGAGAA
>NW_015168142.1:89048-141466 GCF_001447785.1 Gekko japonicus | reverse complement strand
GCTGTTTTGGCAGTGGCCGCCACCTGGGCCTCCATCGTTAAGGTGGGGTCCAGGAACACTCCCAGACTCCTAACCTCCAAAGCTGGCACCAAAGGTGCCCCATCGAAGGCCGGGAGTGGGAGCCCCAATCCCATACCACCACAATTTGGGCACAAAACCTCCGTCTTCGCTGGGTTCAGCTTCAGCTGGCTCAACCTGAGCCACCCAGCCACGGCCTGTAATGCCCGGTGAAGATCTTCTGGATCAGAGTCCGACTGGCCGCCTAACATCAGATAGAGCTGGGTGTCATCTGCATCTGGTTGCCTATAGCGTTCTGGATTCGCTTCAAAGTGCTGGCACTCCACATTCCAGCAGGTGCCTCCGGGACTGCTGCTCCCCTAGCCCAACCCTCTGTCCCCGACCTTGGAGAGAAGAGGCAAGCCACTGAAGGGCGTGCCCCTGAATCCCCACATTGGCAAGGCGGTGGATCAGCAGCTGGTGGTCGACCGTATCAAATGCGGCCGACAGATCTAACAACAACAGCGCCGCTACACCGCCTCAATCCAGATGTCTATGGAGGTTGTCAGTAAGGACAACCAGCGCTGTCTCTGTCCCATACCCCGGGCGGAAGCCAGACTGGAATGGATAAAAATGTGAGCTGAACTCCACTTACTGAATGATCTCTAAATATAAAACTCAATTTTACTGATCTCTATGGCTCTTAATGTATCATTCATGTTTGTGGCAGTTCCTCACATTATAGGAGCCAGTGAAGCAAACATAGCACTCATGATCATATGCAGGGTGAAACAAATTATATAAAACCCTGTACTCTAGGTGGTATAACTGCAAGAAACCTATTCAGATTTTAATAGCTGTTTGATTCTGTTGTAGTGGTGGTGCCTCCACCTTAGCAGACGTAACTGTATCACTGAAAATGTGTGAATTGCTTTATCATTGGAAAATTGAATTGCCTTGTCTAGTGCCATGGAGGAAATGTTCATACCTAAGTAGAATAGGTTGGATGTTTGGTTAGATCCCTAAGGTTAATAATTTCAAGAACTTCAGCTTCAAGAGGACAATTTGGACCACTGAGGGTAAGCAAAGAACCCTGTTCTCTCTACACTCCCCACTCCCCTGCTTAGGGCCCATTCTGCATCTAGTATTTGCACCACTGTTTTACCAAACTCACGTTGGAACAGAAATTCACTTCTACATTGCATGCCACTTTCACGTTGATTGTCAGATTTTATGGCAGTGTCCAGAGTGCATGCCACTATCACTTTGTTTGATCTCTTGGTTTTATGGTACTGTCTGCATAGATTTATGGTTGTTTTATGGCCATTCAGGGGTGACTTTGCAGTCAGTATGGCATTGGCCCGGGGTATTTTAATGTGGTTTTGAGCTGCATTTTTTTCTGTTCCAGTGTGAGTTTGATAAAGCAATGGAGTGAATGCTAGATGCAGAATGGGCCTACACTGGCTGGTAACTTGAGTGTTTTAGTTGTGGATATAGGGAATCTTCCATGGGGTTTTCTTGGCAAAAATACTGGAGTGGGTTGGCATTTCCTTCTCCAGGGGATCATGCTTGGTCTGAATTCTCTGCTGTGGCCTGTCCGTCTTGGGTAGCCCTCCACGGCATAGCCCACAGCCTCATCGAACCACGCAAGCCCCCTCGCCACGACAAGGCAGTGATCCATGAGTGGCTGTCTGATGAGGCTTTACAAATAGCAGAGGAAAGAAGGAAAGCGAAAGGCAAAGGCGAAAAGGAAAGATTTACCCAACTGAATGCAGATTTCCAGAGAACAGCAAGGAGAGATAAGGAGGCCTTCCTGAATGAACAGTGCAAAGTAATAGAAGAAAACAATAGAATGGGAAGGACTAGAGATCTCTTCAAGAAAATTGGAGAAATCAAGGGAGCGTTCCATGCAAAGATGGCCATGATAAAGGACAAAAACGGTAGGGACCTAACAGAAGCAGAAGAGATTAGGAAAAGATGGCAAGAATACACAGAAGAACTATACAAGAAAGACCTCAATGTCCTTGACAAACACGACGGTATAATCACTGACCTTGAGCCAGACATCCTGGAATGTGAAGTTAAATGGGCCTTAGAAAGCATTACTAACAACAAAGCTAGTGGAGGTGATGGTATTCCAGCTGAACTATTCAAAGTCTTAGAAGATGATGCTGTTAAAGTGCTGCACTCAATTTGCCAGCAAATTTGGAAAACGCAACAGTGGCCACAGGATTGGAAAAGATCAGTATACATTCCAATCCCAAAGAAGGGCAACGCCAAGGAATGTTCAAACTATCGCACAATTGCACTCATATCACACGCTAGCAAGGTCATGCTCAAGATCCTACAAGCTAGGCTTCAACAGTACGTGGATAGAGAACTACCAGAAGTACAAGCTGGGTTTCGAAGAGGTAGAGGAACTAGAGATCAAATTGCCAACATTCGCTGGATTATGGAGAAAGCAAGAGAGTACCAGAAAAACATCTACTTCTGCTTCATTGACTATGCTAAAGCCTTTGACTGTGTGGATCACAACAAACTATGGCAGGTCCTTAAAGAGATGGGAGTACCAGACCACCTCACATGTCTCTTGAGAAACCTGTATAAGGGCCAAGAAGCGACAGTTAGAACCGGATACGGAACAACTGATTGGTTCAGCATAGGAAAAGGAGTACGACAAGGATGTATACTGTCACCTTGCTTATTTAATATATATGCAGAGTACATCATGCGAAATGCTGGCCTGGATGAATCACAAGCGGGAATTAAGATTGCTGGGGAAAAGATCAACAACCTCAGATATGCAGATGATACCACTCTAATGGCTGAAAGTGAAAAGGATCTAAAGAGCCTCTTGCTCAGAGTAAAAGAGGAGAGCGCAAAAGTGGGCTTGAAGCTCAACATCAAAAAAACTAAGATCATGGCATCCGGCCCCATCACTCCTTGGCAAATAGAAGGGGAAGTCGTGGAAGTAGTGACAGACTTCACGTTCCTGGGATCCCAGATCACCGCAGACTGTGACTGCAGCCATGAAATTAAAAGACGCCTGCTCCTTGGGAGGAAAGCGATGGCGAACCTAAACAGCATGATAAAAAGTAGAGACATCACCCTGCCAACAAAAGTCCGCATGGTCAAAGCAATGGTATTCCCAGTAGTCATGTATGGCTGTGAGAGTTGGACTATAAGGAAGGCCGAGCGCCGAAGAATAGATTCTTTTGAACTATGGTGCTGGAGAAGACTCTTGAGAGTCCCTTGGACTGCAAGAAGAACAAATCAGTCAATCCTCAAAGAAATCAACCCTGACTGTTCCCTGGAAGGCCAGATAATGAAACTGAAGCTCAAATACTTTGGCCACCAAATGAGAAGGGAGCACTCACTGGAGAAGACCCTGATGCTGGGAAAGATTGAAGGTCAAAGAAGACGGGGACGGCAAAGGATGAGATGGTTAGACAGTGTCATTAAAAAGTAGAGACATCACCCTGCCAACAAAAGTCCGCATGGTCAAAGCAATGGTATTCCCAGTAGTCATGTATGGCTGCGAGAGTTGGACTATAAGGAAGGCCGAGCGCCGAAGAATAGATTATTTTGAACTATGGTGCTGGAGAAGACTCTTGAGAGTCCCTTGGACTGCAAGAAGAACAAATCAGTCAATCCTAAAAGAAATCAACCCTGACTGTTCCCTGGAAGGCCAGATAATGAAACTGAAGCTCAAATACTTTGGCCACCAAATGAGAAGGGAGCACTCACTGGAGAAGACCCCGTTGCTGGGAAAGATTGAAGAAGACGGGGACGGCAAAGGATGAGATGATTAGACAGTGTCATAGATGCAACGAACATGAAGTTGAGCCAACTTCAGAGGACGGCGGAAGACAGGAGGGCCTGGCGAGATCTTGTCCATGGGGTCGCGAAGAGTCGGACTTGACTGTGCGACTGAACAACAACAACAACAACAAAATATCATAACACTGTAGTGTTATAATAATAGCTTAAGCAGGTTCCCCGAATCCCCTGCTTTCTTTAAGAAAATGTCTCTATCCCCTTCCCTTGGGGAGATATCTTCCCTTCCCTTCACTCATATCTTCATGAGGGTAGAGACTATGGACTTACTTTTCTTTCTTTCTTTTTTTTATGAAAGGTGTTAATTCAGGAAACCTGCTTAAATACTATCACTATAACATTACAGCATTATATCAATACTTCAGGGCTGTCTTTTTTAAAAAAATAAGGGGGTGCTCTGATGCCACCACTAATGTCACCAATGACAACAACACTCTTCCTTGAAAATCCTCATTATTTAAACCACATGAGGAAAAAAATAAATTGACTCCACGGCTGTAAAAATGCACAGAGAGGACAGATGTGTGGAAGAACTGTGCCCAAACTGATTCCAGTGCTTGTGAATCATCTCCCAAGAAAATCAGGAGTAAGTCCAGTGTGTGGTAAAGATCTTAGTCTGGTGTTTCAGCTGTGACCATTCCACCTTCAGTGACTCTGTTAAGAGTTTAGCCTTACTAAGGCATGCATCAGTATACAATAGTGGCCCTTTCTGCACTCTCCTTTTAATCCATGTTCAACATAGTGTCTTCCAAGCAATTCTGCACTAAAATCGAATTCAACCTTCTTTTTAATCCACGTGTTTCCCCCATTCTGCACTAAAATCAAGCTCAACTTTCTTTTTATTCCGGGTTTCCTCCCAAAATTTGCATTACATTACCTCCCTTCAGTGGTCAGCCTGGTTTCAGCCTGCTGTCGCCCCGGGTTATTTGGATGCTGTTTTGCCATGGACTTAAATTGCCTCGACTCAAACACTGAGAAAATCCAGAGTGGCCAGGCAAATGTGGAAAGGACCAGTGAGGGCATAACAGTGTAACCTTATGACCACCTGGAAGCTTGAATTAATTGCTGGAACCAGGGTCCTTTTGAAGTGGCTGTGTTAATAATTCTTGGGAGGACAGCAGAAGAGACTGCTGTTGGAGTCTCTGTGGTGAAAATGTAAGACTAATCGCTTTTTAAAAAAGAAACCCTCCCAAGTCATGTTCCTTTAAAAAGAAACCTCTCTCCATGCAAATTTTGAGGTGGAGCAGCCTTGTAAAGGTCTCCACCATGTGCCTGCATGTTCTGTGTGTGACTTCTGTTCTTTGTTAAAGTAACTATTAGACTGTCTTCCATATGATGTTTGTCATATTTGGTTTGGTTACAAAATACGAAAATGACAAATAGTTCCTGGGAAATTTGGAGTAGTTCAGTGGCAGTTTGATGACAGTTAATGTCCTTAAAGAACCTAAAATTAGTCATCGTTTCTTGGATACATGTAAATGGTCAGAATAAATCCTGTGCATTACAGCAAACTGAATGTGATTTGTGACAGTGGCTGAGGTTATCAGGCAAGCTTTTCTCCTGCTTACCTCTTGTTCTCATCCTGTCTCTTTATTGTATAAATCCTGCTTTTCTTTATCTCTTTGACTACACAGACGACTAAGATGGCAGCAGGGGAAAAATATTCAGCTTGAAGCCTTGTATTCAAAATATAATGCAAACTTTTTTTTTTGGGCTGGAAATAGGTCACCCAAGGGGTGACTATATAAGAACATCATCACCTAGGTAATGTATCTTGTTGCCATGGTGACCTTAAAGGCTGCATCAGTCAACAGCTTTTCAAAATTTTGACAGCTGAGATGGATGGTTTTAATGAGGACAGACACTTGGTTAGTTTCAATAGCCAAATACTCTAAAAATACTTTCGCACCTTGTTAATGTTTCTAGAATGTACATTAATAATTTAGGCTCTTTCTATGCAGTTTCTGACACTCCAAAGCTAGATTGTTGAAGTGTAACAGTGCCGGGCTGGTTCTTATTTGATATGGTTCCCCTGGCCATGAAACCCCTGAGGTTATGATGCGGTATTGACTGGTCTTTTGTATTAATTCCGGAATACCGATTATTTTGGTACAGAGGAGGTTCTCTCTCTCCATTGCTTTTTGAGATGGGTGATGTGTCTGTGTAAACTAGCAGGGCAGCCAATGCCATAGTTTTCATATTGGTGTTTTCAGCTGCAGATACACTTGTCTCATTTGGCTGCAGAGATGAAATTGACACTGAAACATCCTTTTAACAAAAGAGGATTCTAAGCTGCTTTTAAAAGTCACATTTTTAATGTGTGATTTTTTAAAGTTAATCAACTTTTTTTGGCTTCAGTCTTGTTTTCTTGGAGGGTTTGTCACTGGCGACAGCTCCCTGCGGCTCTAAATCACTAGCCGCTGGAGTGCTCTGCTCCCGATATTCCTTTTGCTCTCAGTGGGTCCTTCTAAGATGGCAGAAGCACTAAATTATTCTGGATGACAGACTAAGAATTCTGAATAGAATATAGAAATCAAGATAGAGAAGAGTTCATAATTTTAGTAATATGAAAATAAGGGTGTTGTACAGTAATGTTTCTCAGAAGTGGAACAATTATTTTTATATCTAATGATAACTTGCATGGTATTATGAACTGAGATCGAGGCAGCTCTTAAACAAGTGATTTCGTTTTATTCAGCTCATAACAACACTAGACAAAAATACATAGAACAAGGCTGACTTATATATGATTTGAACAGGCAAAACCACACCCATAAACAGATAACAACCAGTCATAATGTGTACATAACAGCCAATGGGTGTTGTTCCCTCCAGGACCATTCCTACGCTCTGATTGGCCCACTGTGCAGAGCAGCCAATCAGAACGTGCACTTTAGAATACCAGGCTTCTACAGAGCCTTGTCTGAAGCTCAGGCATACTTGTAGTATTACAGGGTAAGAACACAATACATTACCCTTGCAGGCTTGGGACCAATGGGATTAGTTCCTGCCAGAAACAGGGTCCCCCTGGATTGGTCTGTCTTGAAACAGGGACCAATCCAACAGCCAGGTTTACAATACCGTCGCATCTATGGAGCTTGTGCCTGAAGCTCCAGCTTAATGTCATATTGAGCCACATAGTGAACGTATGTCCATACATAACACCCATAGTGCTTCAATTGGTTAGGATTAGTCCGTGTTCTTAGGCCATACACAGAATCAAGAACATCACGTACTGAATACCAAATATGGGGGACATACATAACACATGGCTATAACATGTAAGCTCATTTTTTGAAATGGAGCATATAACAGCTAATTGTGTTGCTTCCATAGCGTCTCAAGGCTCTAAACATTGAGATACCCCAACCTTAATGAAAAACAAACTGTCTTTAAGGGGAAAATTTAACTTTGCTGGTGAATGTTGGTTAAATTGTGTCTGGAGGAGGAGATCCAAAGATCCTGTAAGAAACACTTCACTACCCGAAGGAGTCTCAGAGCAACTTACAATCACCTTTCTCTTCCCCTCCCCACAATAGACACCCTGTGAGGTAGGTGGGGCTGACAGAGGTCTGAGAGAACTATTATTTCAAGAACAGCTGTGACAGAACTATGGCTTGCCCAAGGTCATCTAGAAGCTGCAAGTGGAGGAGTGGGGAATCAAACTCTGTTCTCCTAGATTAGAGTCTGCACACTTAACCACTACACCAAACTGGTATGTTAAGTAAGAAAGCTTTGGAAAGCAAGCTAGGTGTAGCATGTGTTCCCATCCACAGTCTCTAAGCAAGGTGTATGCTTAAACAAGACTGGTCCCCAAGTCACTGAAGCAGTGGCAACTGTTGTCTGCTTCCCAGCTTTCTGAGCACAGATTTGAGACAGGAGAATCGAATGCAGGCTGTGCTGGAATGCTCCTTGGGAGTTTATAACTTCAGGTATCTAATTCCTAAATGTGATCCTGAATAGGGCTTAGAGACCTAAACCCTCGATAGTACTCTGCTGTAAAAAAAATGTGTGTGCTTCTTGCATTATCCTGTGGAAAAATGTGGGGTGACAAATCTTGAGCTGAAGTTGTACTTTGCTATTGTGATTCCTGAACATGGGTCAAGTCTGCTCAGCTGTTCTTGTGTCTTCCCTTGCTTTTCCCATGGTGCTTTAATATGTTTTACCTAGTGCAAGAAGGGAAAGATTATGTAGGAGGCTCTATCAATCTGGAAATTAAAAAAAATCCTGATTCATATCAGTCTGCTGTGCAATGGTGCTGCTTTGATACGGGGAAGTTGTGTAATGAGCAACTTTCTGAAGACCTATGAAGGTGGAAGGGAAGGAACATCTCAACCTGTTGGGTCAGTCATGTGTCTGCTCATTCACATATATGGCGGAGGGTGGCTGGGTTTTTTTAATGTGAAAACAGTCATGTGAGGGAGGGGTAACTAAAGCCTCCTCCCAGTTCACTACATTCTGTTGCTTTAGGAACTTCCTAGTCTAGCATGTTTCAAGGATTGTGGCTAAAAAGAAAAGTGCCTTAAACAGAGCTGGGCAAGTTATGGCTTGTAGGCCTCATCTGGCATGTGGGAACGTTTCTTCTATCCCAGAATCTACCTGCTTAATTTTATTATTCATTATTCTGGAATATGGTTGTATGGGTTAGAAAGGCCCTGCCTGACCCCTGGATTGAGTAAAGATGTTCAGAAGACAATGAAACTGACAGGGAATGTTTCTAATCAGCAGAATAAAAACAGATTTTATGACAGGAGAATTTTCCTGATCAATTCTTCAGTTATATTTTCTAAATAATCTAGTCCATTTTGCTGGGATTTGATAGTCTGTTTGTTATGTATTGCATTGTATATAACTGCTATGTGAACTGTGTAAATACTGATGTGTGAATCGACTGATTGAGATGCCATGTTGAGCTTCATCCTGGGCTAAGATCCTAATGTAACCAATAGGAGCCCTAGCCCAGAGAGTGTCTACCAATCACGCTGTAAAGCGGGACCGCTTGTGATTGGACCTTATATCTTCAACCTCATAGGTTGTTATTTGTACAGAGGGTGTGGCTACACTAGCCGGGAATGTTTAAATACAGAGCAGCCAGTGCTTGCCCTTCGGCTCGAGTGGTTCGAATGATGGTTCTGGCTGGCGATAGTAACTAAGCTGAAGAATAAACCGCAATTCTTGCTGAATCACTCTCCGACTCTTTGTTAAGCGCACGACTTAACACTGTTGTTAGCTCAGAGCTGTTTTGTGTGTAGGTATGTATCTTCAGGTTGTAGGTATGTGTAGGTATGTATCTTCAGGTATGTATCTGTTTTGTGTGTATGTATGTATCTTCAGGTTGTACTCTATTGTTGTGATGCTGCTGCTGTATTTCTTAGCATGTGTTACATTTTGTACTTTGGAAAATGCAGTTCTTCTCCCAACTGCGTGTTCATTGTGGTTGTAATGAGTATGGTTTATATCTAGACCAGGTGGCAACTGTTGTCTGCTTCCCAGCTTTCTGAGCACAGATTTGAGACAGGAGAATCGAATGCAGGCTGTGCTGGAATGCCAAGTTGCAGCCAAGTTACTGCAACCTCATAGGGTTTTCAAGGCAAGCAATTAAGCAGAGGTGGTTTGCCATTGCCTTTCTCTGTAAAGTCTTCCTTGGTGGTCCCCCATCCAAGTAGTGACCCTGCTTAGCTTCTGAGATTGGGCTACTAAACTATTCTACCCCTAAGCTGCTTTATCATTACATAATTCCAGAAAAGATGCAAAATGCCCAAGAGGAGCAAACTGGGTGTTTTTATTGGGGCTACTTGATATAACCTGTAGGTCTGACACATGCAATCAGTCTGCTGTATACCGACTATATCCAAAGCAACCACGTAGAGCATGTTGAACATAGCACATTATGTGTAGTTACTTGCCGTGCAGATTTGCATAGCTCTAGCACACTGCTGCATCCTCCTTCCTCTTTATAAACAGCTGCCAAGTGGCCACTTGTTTGAGTGAATCAGGCCTTTGGGGTATCTTGGCTTGCATGACTTTGTGTATGGGAATTTCAAGCCCAACGGTTCGTTTAGCATTTTTTATTCTCATTTGCCTTCTCTTTATTTTTTCCCTCTCCACTAACAGGCAAACATCTCTATGCTGCCTTTGCTAGGCAAGGGAAATAGTAAAATTAGTTGTAAGCAAAATAAGCCCACTGCCTTTCACAACAATACTGGGGAGGGGGGGCTGTGCATAAATATCCATTCTCTGCAGTGATACAGACGTGCTGTGACTTCTTATGTGTGTAGCACCATGAATATTAAGTTGCCACCCCGCATGTTCAGAGGGTGCTGTCCTGATCCTGCAAATGCTTGAAATTAAGAGGGACTCCCAGTACAATGTCTCGTTCCTGTTACAAATGCAGAGTTCTCCCCTGCAGTGTGTTCTATAGAATTCTGTCCGTTGGTTTTTAATGTCTTCTCTGCAGAGACATGCAGTGACTTCAAAACTCACTGACTGTCTCCAGCTTGGCTAGACCAGATTTCAATGCCTCGACTATCAAAGACTTCTTTCCCTTCTAATCACACCCCATGTTAAGACGCGATCTCATTCTCCAACCAGGATTTGTTAACTTTAGGGGAAGGTAACTACTTAATGGCAAAGATCCTGCCTGACAGCCTCTCTTAAAAAGGAATTTCTTGTAAGCGACTGGAGCAATTAGAACCTGTCCCTTAATTTCTTTTTATGTAGCTAAATACATTGAAGAGAGGGCAATTTAATATGACAACAAAGGTGATTCAAGTTTCTGTCTTCATTATATTAAATGTTCTTCATTTTAAAGCCTAATTTCCAGAACTGAGACAGTTTGCTGTAGCTTCAGATTCCTTGTTCTCCAAGGGGGGGGGGGGGAAATCAACCTCCACCGCCAGCTTGGCCTTAATTATACAGCTTGTCTAGTTAACAGCTTGTCACTTTTTCTCTCTCTTATTGTTTATATTGAATAGTCATTTATTAATGTCATTAGCTTTCCTTTCCTGAAGGGCAAGTAAACAAAAGCCTATCTTCTACAGACTGATCAAAACCTCTGTTAGAATTAATTCTCAGGCAAGTAAAATTAGCATTTTTGCACCTCTCCCATTTTTATTCTTAGGTGTGCATTTCTTTTTACATTTTGAGCTAGCATCTTAGAGCTATAAAACTGCCTACTTCACCTAGCATGCTACTGAAATTGCATCTAGGCCAAAATGTTCAGAATTTATTGGCAGCCATATTCACGGGGGGGGGATTATTGAATGAAAGCATTACATGCTACTCTGTGAGTGTATTAACCCTAAAGGGGGGAGGAACACTAGATCACTGAACGAGCATGAACATTTATATGGCATGGAAGAGACCCATATTGAAAGTGCCTCTCTGGTTGTGCAGTCTGTGACCAGTGTGCTGGCCAGACAACAGCAGACAACTCTCAGGTGTAAGCCCCCAAGAGTTTCTGCACAAATGAAGATTCTTGTGCAAATACATGGCCTATATACTGGAGTTCCAAAGAAAGAAGAGGAGCAAGAAACAGATGACAACATAGTTAAGAAAATATTGGGGAGGTAGTCTTATTACAGAGATCCCAGTCAGGTGGTCTTGGGCAGTGTATGTGTGAGTGGAGTAACAGAAGACTGAAGTCTATGTGGGAAGTGTTGTTGTTCAGGCTAAAGGCTGAACCTGATGTGGAAGCTTTTATCCTTGGGCAGGTAACTATATGGTCAGGGGAGCCATGGGCAGGTTTATCTAGGAATCTGACCATGTCCCCTTCACCGCCTCCAAAGGCTACAATTGTTGGCACAGGCAGCACAACCTGCCCCCCAAACCCAGTGCAGATATACTTTAATGAATAGAACAGTGTGCTTCAGGATCTGGCACATCTGGTTCCAATCTTGGCCTTTTTGTGCAATTGTGGAATGGCTTGGGAAAAGTCTGGGTTGTTGTTTTTTAGGCCTTGTGAGGTAATGATGTATGACACAGGGGTGCAGTGAGTATGGGAGAGCCAATAGCCAAGTTGAAGATTTTCCCAGCTTCTCATCTTTTGCACCATTGATGGTTTACACAAAAAAATTACAAGAACGCAAAGGCTGACTTGTTTCCATTCCAAGCAGGGTTTCAGGTAACCTTCTTGACATTAGGGAGTAACTCAGTCTCTAAACTCAGTATCTGTTCAATGCTTTATTCTATTTTAAGTGATAAAGTAGCATGTAGAGATTAAAATTAGTATTATTATTACAATTATTATTATTGTCATTGTCATTGTTATTATTACTATTTACAAAATGTATACCTTACCTTTCTGCTCTTACAAGGGCCCACCAAGGCAGTTAACAATTTAACATATACATGGTAAATACATTATAAAACCATTAAAATAAACCCCTCTCCTAAACATACCTCATTAAAACAACTTCAAAAAAGAGTTTAAAAACATAGTTTTTTATATACAAAAAAGCCTTTATCCAAGATGACAACAGAAGGGGGCAGACAACTTTCTCGGGGAGGGGGGAGAGTTCCAGAGCTTTGGTGCCATAACCAAGAAGGCCCTCTCCCGGGTTGCCTCCCACCTAATTTCAGAAGGGTGGAGCACATGAAGCAAGGCCTCTGAAGATGACCATAACAGTCCATCAGATTCAAAGGGATTAGGCAGTCCTTCAGGTATGTTGGCCCCAAATCATTTAGGGCTCTGAAGGTCAAGCCCAGCACCTTGAATTGTACCTGGAAGCCACTGTAGGTGAGCCAAGACTGCAGTGATATGGCCCCTACGGCCCACTCTAGTCAACATCCTGGCTGCAGCCTTATGCACCAATTAAAGCTCATAACACTTTTCCAGTGCAGCCCTGCATAGAACACATTGCAATAATCTAGTCTAGATGCAACCAGGGCATGTGTCACAGTGGCCCGATCTTTTCTATGCAGGAAAGGGCACAGCTGGCTAACCAGTGGAAGCTGGTAAAAGGCACTCTTGGCCACAGCTGCCTCCTGCTTATCCAACAGTAGGCCCGGGTCCAAGAGCACCCCCAGACCTGTTCCTTCAAGGGGAGTGAACCCAATTCAGAACGGGTGACACTTTAAATCCTGGGTCAGACCTTCCGCCCATCATTAGTACTTCCATCTTGTTGGGATTAAGTTTGGCCCACATTCACTCCAAAACTGCCTCTGAGTGCTGATTCAGGATTTCTACAGCCTCCCTGGGATCAGCTGGAACTGTGGAATAGAGCTGAGTGTCATCTATATACTGGTGACAACCCAACCCAAATCTCTGGATGACCTCACCCAGTGGTTTCATGTAGATGTTAAAGAGCATAAGGGACAAGATGAAACTTTGTTGGACCCCACAGGCCAAGGGACTGAACAGCAACTCCCTGGCACCACCTTCTGAAACTTACCCTCCAGGTTAGACCAGAACCACCACAGAACAGTGCCTCCTAATCCAGATAGGTAGTCTAAAATGATACCATGATGCATGGTATTGAAAGCCGCAGAGACGTTCGGGAGAATCAAGAGAGTTGCTACCCTTCTGGTCCATCTCCCAGCACAATTAATCCACCTGGGCAACCAAGGCTGTTTCAGTCCCATAACCAGACCTGAAACCAGATTTGAAGCGGTCTAAACAATCTGTCTCATCCAGAAAGGCTTGGAGTTGTCTTTTGTTGCATAGATAACTTTCCCCTATCAATGGAACAAACATGGCTAGAGACTGATTTTAAAAAGCAAAGAAGGCTGGGAGTTCAGACAACTTGTTACACATATCGTTATTGATACAACAATATTCAGTTGCCAATTAAAAACACAGACATACACAAATGTGCCCCAATGGCCTTGTGTCATGATCTGGGCTGTGCAAGCACAGCCTAGCAGGCCTAGGGAGCCTGGCTAGCAGTAGAGGAGGCTGGGCCTACAAATCCCAGAAGGCCTTGGGAAGTTTTGGTGCCGATTTTGACCAATGCGGAAGAAGAGGGCTGTGGAATAAGAGAACTGGTACAAGGGGAAAAGCTGTTCTTTTCCCCAGAGGGCAGAGCCAGAAGGAAGGCTGCTGTGGGAAGAAACCCTCACCCTGAGGGAAGGGTGAGTACTCTAAGGCCACTTGAGATAGTGAGCTAGGGACAGTATATATTTAGACGCATTAGGGCATTTGATTTCTTTTCTTTTCACCCGCTTACTGTTATTATTCTTCACCTTGTTTGTTTGACCGCCTATAAAATAAACTATTTTAATTGTTCACTCTGCCTGGTCCTCACGCCTATTATTCGGCTAAAAGGGAGGTCTAAAGGCCTGAGAGGGTGCTCTGGGCGTTCTCAGAAAAGCCTGGAACGAAAGTGGTGGCAGTGTCAGGTGACACCCCACCTGAACCGTGACACCTTGATTGGAAAATGGCTGCTATGTGGAGGGGGCTGGGATAATCCATACCTTCTAGCCGACATAGCAGGCATCCTAGCTTTGCTGCAGTCATTCCTAAAACATCATAGCAAAGAAGGCTTGGTAAAGATCAGGCAAATCCAGGGGAAACCTGGGAGGTACATGAATGTACCATGATGCTGTGGGGAAGCAGGCATCAACAGCATCAACCCCAGGGCAGATAACCCATGTGGTAGTGGCCATAGCAGCACACTTTGAAGGGGGGAGGTTGAGCAGTGTCTGTTGTAATTGTCTTTAGGGGGTGATGCTCTGAATGAGCACTAGTTTTCTTCAGCAAATAAGATAGGGCTGATCCAGGGATAGTGCCATCCTGTGGAAGCTGAATGGGTACATGATGGCTGTCTCTGCATAAGAAGCAGTTTATATTTAATGATGTTCTATATGCAAATAACGTGATTTCTCCGTGCAAGACACCATAAATAAATCTATGTAGGCATGGAGAAAATCGTGTAAGTTATGAAACACCTTGCATAATTTGATGTGTGGAAGTTATCTTGTAGGCAAATGATATAAAGAGATTTCCACGTGATGGCTGCAATACATATCCTAATACAAAAAAATGTGAAGCTGTGGGAACATGAGGTGACCAAATATGGGCTCTTAATGTTTGTTGTAAAGTGGACATTTAACTCTTTTACTGCAGACACAACTTGCCAGCCAAAAACATTTAGCACACTATTGTCAGTCTGGCAAAAATTAGCTGTGCTGAGGTAAAAGAACTTCCTGGCCATTTTACCAAAAGAAGAACTCAGAATGTATTTATTCCATCTATATATCAGTATCTCTAGACGGTTGTGTGGATAGTCCTCAGGTCTTCTAAAAATAATTCTGATGGTCATTGCACTTAAGATGGCAGTTACCATGGGAGTGCAGAATCCATGAACAGAGCCAAGCTTCCCATGTGATGGGCTTATGATCACTTCTTGTAAAAAGGCCTTCTTCAAAAGCCATTTCATGCAGGCAACTGATCTCTTGAACTGGATCTTGAATTCATTACTCAGAGCTGTACTTCTGTTCCCCATGAAATATGGTATATGATCTGTATTTAAAAGAAGGGATAAAACTTTTCTATGACACCTTTTACTTCACAATAACCCAAGATCTATAGAACTCTGTACAAGAGGAAGCATGCGATGTAATTTTTATTCAGAAACAAAGAGAACTTTGTACTGAATCATCTTCTTCCATTTGGGTAGCATTTTCACTAGACATATTAAGGAGAGTAAAGGAGCACCAAAAATAGCTTCCATTCAATCCCCTGTGTAGAAAGTGTTTGTCAGTCAGAGTCCCTTTATCTAACCTTCTTCAAGGTTTAAGTGTCTCAAATTGAAGACTTCAAGGCCTGTATGTGAGCTCACTTGAGTGGCATTCTGTTACAATTGGGGAATCTAGGCCACATTTACATTTTCATGCCCTTTATACTGACTTCTGGTCAGGGGTCATTTCGTAGAAAAAGAGCTGCAGGAGCTTATTAGCATAACTTATTAACATATGCCACACCCCCTGACATCACCGGAAGTGTGCACCAGCCCCTCTGACAGGCAGAAGCACCTAGGCTCCATTCTTTCCCCCCTCTCCCTTCCCTTCGCCTCCAAGTCGGGTGAAGGAAAAGGGGAGGGGGAGGATCTCAGGTGCTTCTGCCTGACAGAGGTGCTGGCGTGCCCACAGCCAGCCTGGGTGAATTATAGAATCATAGACTCATAGAGTAGGAAGGGTCTCCAAGGTCATCTAGTCCAACCCCCTGCACAATGCAGGAAATTCACCAATACCTCCCACACACCCCAGTGACCCCTGTTCCATGCCCAGAATATGATAAAAAAAACCTCCAGAATCACTGGGGGCCAAACTGGCCTGGAGAAAAATTGCTTCCTGGCCCCAAAGTGGTGATCAGCATTTCCCTGGGCGTGTAAGAAAGGGCCACAAGAACTAAGCACTGATGCAACCCTTCCTGCTCTACCTCTTGTGATTTGCCTAAGTTCACACAATCAGCATTATGATCCTTTTAAAGTTGAAAGCATGATATAAATGCAAAGGACTATTTGTAAGATTATCTGTAAGACACAAGACCAGGACACATCTCACTTCTGTCAATCACTTGGAGAGACCCTATCACTCAGCTTCCATTGCCCCACACACATCCAGGGCTGGCTCCAGGTTTTTTTGTATACTAGGCAAGGCTACCTTCTGGCGCCCTCCCCTGTGCCCACCAATTATGGGGTTGCCAACCTCCAGGTAGGGCCTGGAGATAAGGAAGACTTCAAAGGAGAGGTCAGCGGGGCGGGGGGAGCAGCAGCAGCAGCACTTTGGGGCGCCGCCTTTGCCTTGAGTGGGGGGGGGATTCTGGTTGCTCCTGAGGAGCCCCCACCTGTTCCTGCTTCCGAAGGTCATTTTGGATCCGCTTTTCCCGCACGGAGGTGCTCAAAAAAGCACCGACGGCAGCCCAGCCCTTCTCCCTCTCTTTCTCCCAGGACTGAAAAGCTCCCCCCCACCCCCCACTTATTCATGAGTAAACCTGCCCGGGGTCCAGCTGCCAGGCTTCCCCCCCCCCTCCGGTGCAACTCTGAGGTTCCTCACGGGTCCCTCTGGCTGCGAGGCAAGAGCCAAGCTGTCCCTGCGGAGAACTTTTGGCTCCACCCCCTTTGCTCACCCGCCCGCCTTTAACCCTTTTCATGCTGCAGAGGAAGTTGAAAGGCTTCCTCCTCCTCCAGCCCTCCCCACGAGGCGCCGCGCCTGGACTTCAGCCAGGCGGGCCCGAGACAGCGCCGCCGCCTTCAAATGCAGCTGGACGAGGCTGCTCGCGAGTAAAATCTCCACGGGGCAGCCTTGCAGGGGAGGGGGTTATCTGCAGCACAGAAAAGGTTGAAGGAGGGGGAAAGCCCTTCTAGCCGGATCCCTGGAAGGTTTACGGGGGGGGGGAATAAGCAAGGGGGGCCCTTTGGGGGTGGGTGGGTGCAGTTTGGTACCCCTAAGGGCCGGCGTGCTATAGACGAATGCCTAGTAGGCCTAGTGAGTGAGCCGGCCCTGCACACACCCCACACTGGAATAAGAACATAATATCAGGCCATAGCACATTGCAATAAAGCCTCTTGTGTGAGAGGTGGAATTTGCCCCTATGAGTCCATGGCCACCACCCCGGGGCTCAGGGACGTGGGGAATGTTTCGCCCCCCCCATGTCCCAACTGATGGCTGGTGGGAGCTGGGAGCGGGGCTTATGTGCCCTCCCCCTGGGCTCCTGACTGGCGGAGCGGTGCTCCAGTGTGCTCCGGCAGGAACCAAGGCCTGCTTCTGGTTACCTAAACCATTGAGCCACTCCCTGTATCTAATCTAGTTCCAGGCATACCTGTTGGCATTCAGGAGCTACAAGATAATGAATCTGCTTTAGTCCCCTTTGAAATGTAGTCCTTTTCAAGTTTCCTTGTTTTCTAGCCTTTATTATATGCCAAATACCTGATTACTGAAAAACTTTTTTGTCTAGCTTTATGCTCATGTGTTTTCTCTGTTGGTATTGCCTTCAGAACAATGTGCTTTTCTCTGTACCAACAAAGAAAACAGTGGTTTGCTGTGGTAGTTTCTTATAGTCCTATGAATGAGGGCAGATGCTTTTAATGTTTTTTCTTTTCTTGCTGAGTTGTATATGCTTGGCTCTTGGGATAATACCTTTAAATGTGAAAAGGCCATAGATGGGTCTTAAATTTTTCATCCTATTGCAGCTCCATAAAGTTTTAGCAAAATACCCTCTCTTACTGGAGAACATGACACGTATGCACTTACCTTTTCATGCACCTGAAACTAGATGAGTAAAAAGAGATCAACCCTTTTACAGGCCCTCCAGGAAGGGCAGGAGAAACCAGAGATGGGGGAGCTGCCACCACCTGTCACTTTAAGCTCTGAGGCAGAGTCTGACAGGCCCACCTCTGTCTGTCTGTGTCAAACCCCCCCCCCCCCAATCTGGCCGAATATGCAGCCTGGCTGTCTTAAGAGCTGGCATACATAAAACCCAGTCCTTTTACACTTGAGCGATCTGGGGATGACACGGCTCTCTTAAACAAAAAGTTGGGGGAAACAGAGTAAGGAGAGAAGGGGAGAAATAACAAAAATCTAAACAAATAAAACAACACAGAAAGCTAACACAACCTGAATAAACTGGCTCCAAACAGTTTGGGCTAAAGTACAGCCTTAAAGCTTAAAGCCTTAAAGTACAGCCTGTAAAGCAATAAATAACGCTGCTGCCATTTCTTCCTCCCCCCAATTAAATATCAATCTTCTACAGAGAATGGAGCATCAGACTGTCTAAATAGTTACTATGCGGGTAAAGTCAAATCATCATTAGAAGTAGGATGATGGTCAAAAATGCTTACCAAATATTTACCTCTTTGTGTAGGAGGAGCTATGGTCCTAACTTTGTTCTCAGACTAGGACAGTCACGTGGTCATTGGTTTAATGTAGGAGGGCATTAAATGTTCTTTGATTTCAAAGGAAATACAAAAATAATGGGTTCACATTTTTAAGCTATTTACTCTCATTGTTTACCCATCTGTTGCTGCTTAATTGCTGATGTTTCCTCCTCATAGCTGCATCATCTTCATCCACTTTAGCTGCATGGGCAATTCCAGCCAGTCAAAGATCATAGTGAGATGATAGAAAGATGCTAAATTGCCAGTCAGATATCATTATATGTCAGCATGAATGAGGGCTGTGCATCCTGGATCAGCTGCATGATCATTTCCCAATTACCCTGAAAGCCCTTTGTGAATGGAATATTTTCACGTAACCAGTTGAATTTGGCTGTATGATGACATCACTTGTTGTTGTTCAGTCGCACAGTCGAGTCCGACTCTTTGCGACCCCATGGACCAGATTCCGCCAGGCCTTCCTGTCTTCCGCCGTCCTCTGAAGTTTGCTCAATTTTATGTTTGTTGCATCTATGACACTGTCTAACCATCTCATCCTTTGCCGTCCCCGTCTTCTTTGACTTTCAGTCTTTCCCAGCATCAGGGTCTTCTCCAGTGAGTCCTCCCTTCTCATTTGGTGGCCAAAGTATTTGAGCATCAGTTTCATTATCTGGCCTTCCAGGGAACAGTCAGGGTTGATTTCTTTTAGGATTGACTGATTTGATCTTCTTGCAGTCCAAGGGACTCTCAAGAGTCTGCTCCAGCACCATAGTTCAAAAGAATCTATTCTTCGGCGCTCGGCCTTCCTTATAGTCCAACTCTCGCAGCCATACATGATTACTGGGAATACCATTGCTTTGACCATGCGGACTTAGACTTTGACCATGACATCACTTAGAGCAAATAAAATTAAATCATAGTGAGAACAGCATTTGCTTATACTGGGTTATTTACAGTAGTCTTGCAGAGCAATGTTGAAAAACCTGCAAAAGGATGTTTTTCTTTTTTTGTTATTTATTGTTTTTTGAAACAAAACATAACCAACATAAACAAGGATTTCTTAACATAGTTTAGAAGTCTACTACAGTGCCTTCCCTCCGATTTTCGAGCCTAACAATTAAAGTAAACGTTTTTTTCTAACCATCTGTACAGTTTTAGCCACATATTATCAAAGACATCATCATCCTTCCCTTGAAGCTTCATTGTCAAATTATCCAATTCAGCTATTTCTGTAGATATAACTATGAATTCTTCTCTAGACGGTATCTCTTCCTGCTTCCAGTATTTTGCGAACAGGAGCCTAGCTGACGTAAGCAGGTGCGTGATCAAATGTACATCTGCCATCTTTACATTGTCAGGCATAATATTTAACAAAAATATCTCTGGCTCATATGGATTTATCAACATAGTCATCTGGACAATAATTCCATGGATTTCTTTCCAATACCTTTGTGATATTTTACACGACCACTACGCATGAAAATAAGTCCCCTTTTCCACTTTGCACTTCCAACATCTGTCCAACAGATTAGGGTAACAACGCGTTAGTACCGCTGGAGTTAAGTGCCATCGGTGAAACATTTTAAACAAGTTTTCTTTCATAGATGTTGCTTTCATCCTTTTCATATTTTGCCACATTTTCCCCCACTTAACCCATTCTATATTATGACCAATATTTCTGATCCAAGCAATCATTGTCACCTTTACTTAAGAACATAAGAGATGCCAATGTTGGATCAGGCCAAAGGCCCATCCAGTCCAACACTCTGTGTCACACAGTGGCCAGAAATACCAGTGCCATCAGGAGGTCCACCAGTGGGGCCAGGACATTAGAAGCCCTCCCACTGTTGACCTCCCCAAGCACCAAGATGACAGAGCATCACTTGCCCCAGAGTCCCTATCTATACCTTGTGGCTAATAGCCACTGATGGACCTCTGCTCCATATACTTATCTAATTCCCTTTTGAAGCCGTCCATGCTTGTAGCCGCCGCCACTTCCTGTGGCAGTGAATTCCAAGTGTTAATCACTCTTTGGGTGAAGAAGTACTTCCTTTTATCCGTTCTAACCCGACCGCTCAGCAATTTCATGGAGTGCCCATGAGTTCTTGTATTGTGAGAAAGGGAGAAAAGTACCTCTTTCTCTACCTGCTCTTTCCCATGCATAATCTTATAAACCTCAATCATGTCACCCCTCAGTCGTCGTTTCTCCAAGCTAAAGAGCCCTAAGCGCCTTAACCTTTCCTCATAGGGAAAGTGTACTTCTTCGTCCTGCATTTTTTGGTTCAACAAAAAATTATAAAATTTCCAAATAAGTTTATCTCCCGCACCCATCAATATCTTATCAATTTCAACATTTTCAACATAAATACCTAACTGCTTATCTTTCCGATATCTGGATGCAAGCTGATTCCTCTCCCACCAGGACAATAAGGTTCCTTGAGCCTCAAGCTGGTTCTGAGTTTTTAAATTTCCATTTATATCTAAACACTCTCTATAAGTGACGTATCTTGATGTGGATGTTTTTCAGTATTGTTGGAATTATTTACAAAAAAGCACCCCCTTCAGAACACCCCCCCCTGTCCTTGATTAGAAGGTTACCAAGTAGCACCAGTGTTACTCTAGAGGCGTTGGTTTCCCTGTTGTCTCCAACTATACATCTAAGCCCAGTGTTTCAGTTTCTCTGATTCCCAATATTTCCAAGTGGCTATTGAAGAGTGATAATGCTGAGTTTATTTGCCTTCTAGTTAAACAGGTGCTATTTGGTAAATATTTTAGTTGCCTTGTATCTCACATCTGGATCCACTTTGGAAGCTCTTGACTTTGGAAGAAATATATAGGAAAACTTTAAAAGTTTGTTAGCACAGTTTTACCACCAGAGTCTTGTACAAAGAAAGGCTTGCATCTTACCTATTTTTGTGCAGAAGAAATGCAGCAAAATGCTTAGGATTGAAGTTCCACAGAGACATGTTGCTTGTATGACATCAAAGGTTTTGGGTGGCTTCTGTCTTTTAGTGGCCAAAAACTACAGTTTAATATAAACCTCACTTATCCAAAGACATAGAAATTGACTTAAAATTGGATAGTGGATTTGAATCAAGAGGCTGCCAGCTACATGCACTCGGAACAGACAAAATCATTCAGTGCTGTGGAATTTTTGTGGCATGTCTGTTTGGTTAATTACCAGCTAAAGCACGTTGGCTTCCACATTGCAATCAGTGACTAGGAAAGAAGCTGGAACTGATTTTGCTGCATGATGGCGAGATTTATTGAACTTGGGAAATACATTGCAGTATTTTTGCTAACCCCAAGTTGGAAATGGTTCTGGAATCTCTTATATCAGTAGCTATGGAAACAGTGCACTCCTGGAAGTACTGAGAAAAGTCTGTGTGTGTGTGGGGGAAGGCTGCCTGAAAAGAGTGCTCAAGAAAGATGGAAATGCTTTCAATTGAGACTTTTCCCTCCCCCATCTTTCCATTATTATGCCGGAAGGCTAATTCGAAGCTGCTGCAATGAGGAACTTGCAGTGCCTGTGTGTGAGACAGCTATTGCTAAATCAAGAAGAGGAAAGTTCAGGTACAAGATTTAAGACTAACATCTGCTGAATTACTCATCTTTGGTGCAACAATACTGGTACAAAAGGGAAGTCTTTGCTCTGTATCAGAAAATGTAAAGATGACAGCCAAGTGATCTAGCATTCTTTTTTCTGTAATCACGTAAATGGAGAAATCAAAGCCTGCAATCCTGTGCAACATTAGGGTCCTTCGCTCCCAGCAAAGTCAATGGGATGGGAATGGCCTAACTTGTATACAAGACTGGAGCCAATGATGCTGCTTTGGCATATGGGTGGGGAGATTAATGTATTTATAGGAGTTTAATAAGCAGGCACTGTTTTCAGGAACAAAAAAAATGACTTGATTTGTATACTAGGGACAAATTTTGGCTTCATGGAAATCCTTCATATTGCAGATGATAAAGGATAAATGGTGTTAGGCTAGTAACTGGATCCATTCTGAGGAGCGGATGAATAATCCAGATAGGCCACATGCTGCAGTATCTGTTAAGGATGCTCTGTGCATTGCAATATATACTTTTACATGTCACAAAACAGAGCCAGTTTGGTGTAGTGGTTAAGTGCGTGGGAGAATTTGACGGCATGCGCAGAACGTCTGAATAATAATGATATCAGGATGCTGTATCTGAGCTATATACAGTGGCTTTTATTTACAGTTATTTACACAGTCCTTTCCACCATGCGGTATCCCAGGTTCATGGAACTGACCGACAAGGTGCTTCGCAATACACTCTTCCACTGGTGTGGAACACTTGCCTCTGGACTACATTACATATATACAGTACTTGCACCAATCAGAGTCATTTTGCCAACTCATGGTGACATAGTTAATTAGCTGATGCAACCTAGTGCAACTTGCATCTGGTGACCCTGTCACATGACAGTCTTACCTGTCACCCAGATCAGTTTAATCTGACATGTGTGCATCATTGGCTGTCATCTTGCATACATATAATACAATATGCCAACACGCCTCCCAAGATACAGCCTATACAAATGATAGTTTACTTTTTAACACTTTAAATCTATTTACAGGTACACACTTTGTAAATAAATCAGCCAGGTTATCCTCAGAATTACAGTACTGAATGTTAATAAAATTTGTACACACAGCAACCCTTACATTCTGATACCTGATTGTGATGTGTTTACTTCTGGTTTTTACCCCTTGATTTTTAGCCAACTGAGCAGCTGCCAAGCTGTCACAAAAAACCTTGATAGGTAAATCACACTTTATGCAAAAGTCTTTTAATAATTGGTGAAACCATTCCAACTGAATAATCACATCACTTATAGCGGAGAATTCCGATTCACAGGAACTTAATGAAATATGTGCCTGTTTGATTGATTTCCATCCCACCAGGGCACCTAATACAGAAATTGTGAACCCTGTGGTCGACCTTGAATCCGGCCTTTCCCCCCAACTTGCATCACTGAAGGCTGACAGACCGTCTGTTTGTGCATCCACCTTTAGCACTAATTTTTCACTTGCTGTGCCCTTAAGGTACCGGAGCACTCTTTTTGCTGCAACCCAGTCTCTTTGATAAGGACATTGACATTGTTGACACAACCAATGCACAGCTATAGAGATATCTGGCCTTGTGCAGCATGACAAATACAGTAGAGACCCAACCAACGATTGATATAACTGTTTGTGAGGAAACATTTCTCCCTGCTCCTCTTTTAGGTAGTTTACTGTTACAGGCGTCTCAGTAACGTGAGCTTCACTCATGCCAAACCTTTCAATGAGCTGCAAGATCTTTTGCTCTTGGCAAAGAGTGTAATTACCTTGTTCATTCTTGCTTATCTGTACACCCAGATAACTCTGTATTTCGCCCAGATCCTTCATGTTAAACACTGATCTTAATGTTTCTGTAAACCAGTCCAATTGTTGTTGTGACGTGTACAATAAACAAAGGTCATCTACATAATAAAAGAGCCAGTAAAGCTGTCCTTTTAACTCTTTGCTGTATAAACATGGATCAGCTATACTCTGTTTGAAACCTTTATTTACCAGAGCATTATGAAGACATCGTCCCCATTCAAACGCGCTCTGCTTTAACCCGTAAAGAGCTTTGTTTAACCTTAGAACAGATGTATCAGACCCTGAATGAAACCCAGGTATCTGTTCCATGTAAATTTCCTCTTTCAAAGGAGCATTCAAGTACGCGGTTTCAATATCAAAGTGTCTCACTCTCATCCCCTTTGCTGCAGCCGCAGCCAGAGCAACCCTTATTGTTTCATTTCTGACCGTGCTTTGAAAAGTTTCATCATAATCTTGATATTGCCTCTGATCAAAGCCTTTACCGACCAGACGTGCTTTGTAGAGCACCTCACCATTCGGCTTGTGTTTTAACTTGTAGAGCCATCGACACCCAATTGCCTTCCGTTCCCTAGGCAACTCAGTGGGAGTAAATACCTCGTGTGCTCTGAGAGACTGATACTCAGTTTGCATTGCTGCTTCCCAAGCCTGGCGTTCGGTAGCTGCTAGAGATAACACTTCAGTGTATGTTTCAGGTACCTTTACAAATACATTATTTATACCATATCTCTGAGGTGGTATTCCCTTAGTAATTCTTGTAGACACTCTGGGTATTTGTGGAGAACCTGAACCAGTATCAGAGACTTGCGGTGCTGCTTCGGCACCTTCCTGCTTCACCTCTGTTCCCCCTGTACTGTCAGTAATTGGTAACATGATCTGCTGGGGAGTTTCATTAGCATGAATGTGTGACCAGTTGGCATTCTCGCAAAAATTTGCAGACCTGCTGAATACCAACATGTTGTGAGCGTTCACAAAACGATATGCTTTCATTCCAGTTTGATAACCAATGAAAGTTAATTTTTGTGCCCTGGGACCTCCCTTTCTTCTTTGCTTTAAAGGTATGTTCACCCATGCCTTTGACCCAAAAATTCTTAGGTGCTTCAAAGAAGGATTTTTACCATAGAGAGCCCTATAGGGAATGTCTTCAATTGTTCTACACCAAACTCTGTTGACATTGTAGGTGGCACATCTCAAGCACTCTGCCCAAAAGGACTTTGGTAAACCAGAATCTAATAACATAGAGTGCATCACCGTTTGTATAATTCCTGCTCGTCTTTCCACAATGCTATTTTCCTGAGGACAGGCTGTATTAGCCACTCTGTGTTCAATACCTTGTGCCTTTAACCATTTTTGCAAATCAGTAGCCATAAATTCACCTCCAAAATCAGTTTGAAGCTGCTGAATTTCTGTTCCTAACTGTTTTTGCACCTTTTTTGCCCATGTCTTAATTAATTCACATACCTCTGATTTCCTCTGCATAGGAAATGACCAACAGTACCTGCTGTGGTCGTCAACAATCAAAAGCCCATATCGTTTACCCGATAAGCTATTTTGATAGGGTCCTATTACGTCGGCGTGTACTAGGGCCAATACTTTATCTGTGGACCTTTGACTAGCCTTAGCTACTGGGTGTGTGCGTGATTTACTCTGCTTGCATATATCACAGTCTAAGTACATTTGGCATTTCTTTAACCTATCATGCCCTAGACATGCAAACGTTTTCTCTAATGTTGAGAATGACATGTGCCCCAGCCTTCTATGGTACATGTGGATACATTCATCATGCAATGCTTGATTGCTAATTACAGTTTTCACTTGCCCTGGAACGTTATCAAGAATATATACACCATTCTCCACTTTGCCAGTGGCAAGGACCTTATCTGCCTTCTGTATCACACATTGCTGTTCAGTAAATGTTACCCTGAACCCAGCTTTAGTTAATTCACCGATGCTTAATAAGTTGTGTTGGAGGCTAGGAACGCATAACACATTTTCAAAAGCATGATTCAAACAATGAAAATAAATTGTTCCTTGCACATTTGCTGATGCTGGTGCACCATCAGCCAAACTCACGTGTGCTGGACTAGCTGGCTGAGAGTCAGTCAGCAAGCTTGCGTCCCTTGTGAAATTCTGGGATGCGCCAGAGTCCAGGACCCATTTGTCCCTTTCAGAAGACCCTGACGCTGTCACCAATGTTGCTTGATGGGTGGCCACATGTTGAGGCTTGACACCGCCTCCGTCCTTGAGAACGTTGGTGGCCCTTTCTTTCTTCCGCGGGCAAAATCTTTTGATGTGGCCGGTTTCATTGCACAAAAAACATCTGCGTGCCTTCACGTGTAGAAGCGAAGATGCTTTCTCATCCTGTCGCTGACTCGTATGCTGCAGGCTGGCTAAACACCTGCTTTGGTTGGCTTGCTTCCCAGAATAGCTGGCTTGCTTCCCGGAGTAGCTGGCTGCCGTCCCGGACCTGCTGGCGTTGTTCCCAGGATGGCCGTTTGCCAACTCCCTCTGCCGGCCCCTTATTTGCTCAGAGTGCTCTCAAGTGATGCTGAGAATATCTTTAAGGCCTTTCCACACAATCTGTATTTTGTGTATTAAAAATGCATGAGTTAAATTTGTAGCATGTAGTCCATAAATCTCCTCTCAAGGAATGCAGCTGTTTCTTGGCAGTCTTATTTTCTAAATCCTTGGAACACCACTGTGATGACCCCCCCCCAGCTTATTGATTGCCATTTTGAAATGTGGTTGTGCAAACATCCCAGGAACATAGTTTGTGACTTAATTAGTAGCCAGCAACACAATTCCTCCTCCCCTCCATAAAATCGTACTTATTTACAAGATTTTTATCCTTCTTATCTACTTCAAAAGCATCCTAGGCAGCTCATGATCAAGACTAAGAACAGAACAGCCAGTATAAAAAAGATACAATAAAACCATAAATGTCAGAGAACTTGTCCTGTGAATGAGTAAAGGCACTGGTGGATATGAGAGACAACACCTAATACCTCAAAGATGTTAATATAGAAACCAGGCAAGTTTGTGTGGAAAGGGAGTTCTGTAACTGGGACACCATCATAGAAAAGGCCATCCGCCAGTAACCACTTGCTCCATGTCTGAAGGCAAGAGGCACTAGGCAGGTTCAGTCTCTGCCTGAAATTAATACATTGCCTTCCTTGCAATTTTAGAGGGGATGCAATAATGTTGTGGTTTCTTACACAGATATAAGGAATCCCTGTATACACTTTGGCTCCCAGTTGGAGGGGTTTTTTGGTTGGTTTTGGCCTTTGATAGATGCACTGTTTGTGATCATGGTGTTTTGGGGGAAAGAGGCTTCGCTTATTGATTTTATTTGGAAAATTATATTACTGGGAAATGTCTTTGACTGGGATGGTGTCAAGGGCTAAATCGCTTTTACTGCTGTCTCCAGTCTAAGAGGACTGACAGAAGCTGAGTGACCTTGGGCCAGATACTACCAGAAAGTTGTAAGGCCAAAATGAGAAGGATTGTCTGTATGCCATTTTGAGCTCCTTGGAGATACTGGGGGTGGGGGTGGGGGAGTCACAAGGGTTCTCCGGGGTTTCAAAGGGTTGCTGGCTGTTATTTAAATGCACCGAGGGAGGAAAATGCGACTTGAGAAAGCAGCTAGAGCCGCGGGCAGGGCGGCGGCGGCAAGGGTCAGCAGAACAGACTTGCAGGCCGGGCTCCACTCGCTTGGCGGCACTAGGAGTGACTCGGCGCTTTGTTCTCTCCTTTCTATGCAGAGTCCGGCGGCGGCGGCGGCTGCAGCGAGCCCGGCGCCTTCGGAGGTGGAGCCCCGGCGGTGGCGCGCCATGGAGGGTTACCGGAACGCCACCGAGGTTCAGATGAGTCAGCTGGTGCTGCCCTGCCACACCAACTACCACGGGGAGCTCAGCATCGGGCAGCTCCTGAAATGGATCGACACAGCAGCCTGCCTCTCTGGTAAGCGACTGCTCGCGGCCTGGGGCAGGCGGAGGGGAGAGCGCCTGTTTCTTGGCAACCTCCCCGCGGCTCAACCCAGCGTGCGTGCGTGCGTGCGGCCTCAGCTTGTTCGCAGCACGGCCTTAAGGTGGACCGGGCAAATTCTTTCCGCAGACCTGGCCAGGCAAAACGAGGCAAGGAAGCGAGGAGTTTCGGGGTGGTGGAACCGTGGAAAGAAAACCACGCGCTGAGCGCACTCTTGTTGCGGCCGGGACAGAGCTAAACTCCCCATGAAGCTTACCAGGTGGCCTTGGACCAGTCCCTTTGGCTCCCTGTCAACCCAGCCGACTTCACAGGGTTGTTGTGAGGAGGAGATGGAGGAGGAAGAACCGCACACCACCCTGGGCTCCTTGAGCGAAGGGCAGGAAAAGTGACAGAGCAGTTGAACTGTAGGATGTGCTTTTCCTGGAGTTCTTTCTCCAGGCTGTCTCTCATTATCTCTGTGGGTACACCTGTCCTGGCCAGAGAGCTAAGCCCAGGGATCAGGGGCAGGCGGGCGGGGAGAACGGCAGTTGCTGATGCAGTAGGGCAGTGATGGCAAACCTTTTAGAGACCGAGTGCCCAAACTGCAACCCAAAACCCACTTATTTATCGCAAAGTGCCAACACGGCAATTTAACCTGAATACTGAGGTTTTACTTTAGAAAAACCACTCATACATTAACTTAAGATGATCCAAACAAAGTAAGGAAAGCAATCCCAAAGGCTTTCATTTACTTAACATTATTTGGCAGAGAATTCGACACTTTAATGATGATCTGGGCCTGGCTGGGGCAATGGCACGCGTGCCCACAGAGAGGGCTCTGAGTGCCACCTCTGGCACCCGTGCCATAGGTTTGCCACCACTGCAGTAGGGTGTGAAGGGAGCAGCAACAGAAAGTGCTGGCAGTTGGGGGGGGGGGTCTCCCCAGGAACCTCCACCCTCCATCAGAGTGGCCCATGCATTATAATTAGTTACTTATGAGAAGACTGAGATGAAATACTGTACAAAATGAGGGGGAAGGCCAACTTGCAAGAAGTACTTGTGGAGACTGGTATATGTACAAAAAGCTCAGATGTCTCTGGGCAAGATAAGAAAAGGAGATGGCACACCAATTACCGTGGCTGTCAGCTATTAATATGGAGTGTCCTTAACCTTCTTTTCTAGGCAATGGAGCTCTTTTGTTGGGACCGCCACTATTTAAGAACTATGAAGGAGCATTGTAAAGCTCCTGTATCCCTGTCTTTTGACAGATTCTCAGGAGGCTTTGAGATTAATTAATTCCACATGAAGCGGCCTCTTATACTGAATCAGACCTTAGTCCACCAAAGGTCAGCTTTGTCTATGCAGACTGGCAGCAACTCTCCAGAGTCTCAGGTGGAAGTCTTTCACATCACCTACAGCCTGATATTTAGCTGGAAATGCCCGGAATTGAACCTGGGATATTTTGCATGTGAAGCAGATGCTTTACAAACCATGCCCACTTTCCAAACCTGTCAGTCTATTTTTCTTCAGTTGACATTTTATACACTGGTAGGTTTGGGAAGGGCTGAGTGCTGTCCAGTCCAGCATCTTACTGTATAGCAGGATTGTCCCTGCGTCAGTCCTCCACAGAGGAGTCTGTACAAAAGAGCTTCCAACAGTGGCTTGCCAGCCGTCTCCAGGAGACAAACCTAGGAGAAAGGCACGTGCACCTCTGAACCTAGAGATCCCTTTTAGCAGTTGGAGCTAACAATTGTTAACAGACACATCATTCATAAATCTGTGTCAGCCTTTTTTTAAGTCATCTACCCAGTGGGTACAGTCACATCATGTGACAATCAGTTTCATAAGGTAAATTATTAATTATTTGAAATATTGCTTCCTAACATTTCCCATATATTGGCCACATTTCGGTGTTCTGAGAAATAATACACATTTCCCTAAACCATTCATAATTTTTATAAAATGTATGTTCACTTGTCATCTTTTCTTTCCTGTAAATAAAAAAGTCTCAAATTCTTTAGCCTTTTCCAGAGCTATGATCTCCTTTTTGAATTGGGTTGCCTAGTGCATAGTATTCTAAATACGGCCACATTGGAGATTACATAAAGGCATTAACATACTGGCAGTTTTAGTTTCAATCCCTTTCCTAATTATCCTTGGAAAGGAATTTGCCTTTCATTGCTGCAGCAGACGACCAAGTTGATGTTTTTCACTGAGCTGTCTACCACAACTTCAAAATCTCTTTCCTGTGTTGTCACAACCAGTTCTGACTATATATGTCCTGATGGGGAATTGGGATTCCCCTTCCTCCCATACATCTACTTGCACTCACGTACATTAAACCTAATTTGCTGTTCTGAGGCCCTTTATCCAGTTTGGATGGATGCTTCTGGAGTTCTTTTGTATGCTTTAGATTTCACCGTGAATAATTTGTTAACATAAAAAATGTAGCTATTTTAAAGCTCATCCCTGATTTCATATTATTTATGAATTTTACGTAGTTCTGGTCCCTGGTGGACGACCACCACCACTTTTTCCCTTCAATTATGTGAACTCTTTACTCCTAGCCTCTGATTCCTGTTTTTGGTAACTAGTTACCAGTCATAACAGGATTACTGAGTTTATTTAGGAGGCTTTGGTGAGGGACTTTGTTACAAGTTTTTTGGGAGTCCAAGTATATCAGTGCATATTCTAGAGGTGCAACTACCCTGTTGAAGCTAAGTAGTGCTTCAGCACTTCTCACAGATGTTTTGCTTCTCACAGGTGTTTTGCTCTGCCTTGGCTTCCTTAACTGCAGCAGTGTTTTGGGGAGCATCCACATGACATCTTCTATTTGTCCTCTTTTGTGTTCTTTCCCGTTTTGCTACCATCGTTCCCAGACCTGATTTGGTATGATTTTTTTGCAGACATCACAGTCAAAATGCTGTTAGAGGTGTGGATGGGAAGGTGTGCATTTTTGCAAGTCCCACCCACACTGGCAGGATTTTCCTTATCTCAGACCCATTGCTCTCATTCATTCCACTGGAGAGCTTTTTTAAAAAATCAGTAATTCATAGATCATTATAGCTCAATAACATTATAATGATCGAATGCATCAATATTCTAATTCCTAGCTTTCACTTTTAAAAAGTAAGTTTCTAGCGTTTTTATGACAGAGTTACAAGGGAAAACATGCAGGGTCGACATTTCCTCTTATAACGTTGCAACAAAATGGGCTAGAGACATCTGTGAAAAATGACAGCTGTAAACTAGTACATTATGTACTTGTGCTATAACAATTTGTCAATTGCTGATTTAAGCCTGAAAAATCCCTGCAGTGTGTGTGGGGAGGGTGGCAAGGATGAGGGACTGAGGCAAAGGAAGGGTGTGTGTCTGTGTAGTGGGGAAAATGGCCATGTGTTAGCACTGTTACCACTGTGAATGCCTCTACATTAGCAGCAGCAGCAGCAGAAAAACATCTCTGTGTGGAAGCAAACCCAGTCTGGATCTGGTCAGTGCCTGTAGATTTCCTAGGAATAGTCATATATGCAAATTTGAGATGCATGAATGATGAAAGGCAAGATATAAATTTTACACACAAATAAAGACCAATGCAAAGAATCCATGCATTTTCTTTGCAACCTCTGCTGCTCCAGCTTTCTTTTCAGCCCTTTCGCTTCTGAAGTGTTAATGTATTGGGACTGAATCATTCCAGGTTTGCATGCTATTTAACAGAGCTGAGGCTCTGGGGTCTTGTCTTGCTGAAATCACAAAGTTGAGCTGATCACTAGGCTTGAGCCTGCTCATCCATGGAACCCACTATTTGACATGAAGGTTCTGGCAGATTTCCTATGCCTGATGTCTTTGAAGAAGTGTTCACAGTATGTCATTATACCTTTAGCAATTTGTTCCTCAATTCCTTCTTTGCTTGCTTTATGAGCTCAGTTTTGTTTTGTAGGATTTGTACTCTTTATTTCCTGCATTTGGGCCAAACTTCCACCTCTTAATGGAAGCCTCCTTGCCATGTGTGGCTTCCTTGATGCTACTACTTTCTCATGGCCTTTTGGATGTGTACATTTACTTAAGCCTCTATTTAGTGACTATCTCTAACCTTTATGAAGAGCTTTGATCCTCCCAAAACTCCTTAACCTCCTTGTCATTTATAAAACTTTCTGTTTTCTCACAAATAAATATATGGATGTGTTGGAATCGATGAAGAAGGGGGGAGAGTGTCAATTTTTGTGGCATCAAAAAAACCCTTGAGTTGAGTTCTTTAATATTTGGATTAAAACTACCTGTATTGAGAGATCATTCCAGTAGTTCTTTCTATGGGAAACATGTTTCAGGGTGTGCACTCACTGGCCCCTGTACCCAGTGCGAACGAAGGTCTCAGGATTGTTTGCACACACATGCACAGGCATTCATGTGCCTACACATAAAAACACACAGTAAAGAGCTCCTTCTCAAATATCAGGCAGACAGGTGAAAGCCTCCCTGTTTTATAGGGGATTAAAATTTTCCCTCGCAAAGTGAGCACAGAGAGGTGTGAAGTGACTTATGGGTGAGCTTTCTTCAAGATGGGGGAGAGGTGGAGTATTTCTTAAAAAACAAAAATCAGGTGAAGGGAATACAACCCTGCCCCTGTTGCCTCACTGCACTCCATTTCTTTCAGTATTATACTATTATTCATTTATACCCCACTTTTTGCCCCAATGGGGATCCCAAGTAGCTTACAACATTCTCCCCTTTTCCATGTGGTCCTCCCAACAACCATGTGAGGTGAGTTAGGCTGAGTGAGAGTGATTGGCCAAGGTCACCTACCAGGCTTCCATGGGAGAGTGGGGAATTCAAACTTGGGTCTCCAAGATCATAGTTTGACACTCTGCTATACCACAGTGGCTGGCAGTCTCTTCTCCTGTCCTGGTTATCTTCTGGTATTAGAGCCCAGCTGGGAGAAACTATGCTTCAAACTTTGGAGCAAAGTGAGGTAAGATGAGGTGAGGGAACAGGGTTAGCACTCCTTCCCTGTGCAAACTAGTGGTGTTTTAAATAGACTCTGAACTTTGGCTGATGCGTCAACAGGTGGAGTCTTCCATGTTGGCCCTCCCCCCAGCTGATTTAAAATTTTTTAAAGATGGTCCAGAGATTTTGGAACCTGAATCAGTGGTTCTCTCTCACGGGGAGGGAGAGAGAGAGAATTGGACTTTTACTAACCTCCTAAATATGGTTATCATACATTTTCTTTACTATCCCAGAGGAGGGGAATTAACCCCCTGTCTCTCTGTCCTGTGACTCTGGAGGGCAAGTGGGCTGCCAATTGTCTGGGAAGAGGCAAAGTTTGAGTCTCTGCCTCAGTCTCCTTAGGCCTCCTGCCTGCCAGTAGTATATATTTATTTGCCTCAGAATGAAATAACATATACACAGAGGCACAAGGGCCAGTGCTTACATAGATTCAGCCCTCTCAAAGATGCACAGTGATTTTGGGCAGAATTTGGATGTCTCAAGGAAGGCAGTAGCAAACCACCTCTGCTCCTCTCTTGTCTTGTGAACTCCATGATGGGGTCTCCATAACTCAGTTGTGACTTGATGGCTCATTCCCCACCCACCTGCAGAAATGCTGTTTTGAATGATCCTGTTTCAAGGGAAGATGTACTGTTATAATCTATCTTTCATACATACATATCTGCTGACTGTTTGCTGTTCTCCACTGCCCAGGAAAATGAATCCAGACAGCAAGGTGCCTGAATAATTTTTGCATTTAGAAGAATTATGTTCAACATGTTTACAAATGGGTGTGGTTTCATTCATATATTGATTAATAAAGTTCTGACTATTAATCCCTACTATCATTTAGAAAGTAGAACATCTGCCTTTCAGAAAGCTAAACAGTCATTTTATTAAATTTAAATATGCTTGTTGAAGTGAATAAATAAGTGCTAGAACTTCAACATAGGTATGTGACACTGAAATGTGGAAATGTTCACTGTAATAAAAGCTATCACAGTGTTCAAAGTAAAGGCCCTCTTTAGGAGTAGTCTTTTAATTCACTGTGACTAACACACCATAAGCAAAACAGGCTTAGAAAATAGAGAATTCTAACCTTGAGTCTTAGCCCTACATTAAAAGTTGCTCTCACTGACTGATACTGACTCACACCAATTAGTCAACTAAAGCTGTAGTTGATGGATCTGTCAATTAAACCAATTAAAGCTTGCAGCCCCTTTTATAACTGATAACTGATCTGGTAAAAACATTGATGCAAAAGAAAATTCTCTATCCAGGTCATGACCTCATAATGCTGTGTATAATCCTGTTTATACAGCTGCCTCCAAGGTGAAAGGATAACATCTTAAATATAATGAGAGTTAGTAATGCAGCAATTTTAATAAAATTAGAGTGAGAACCACTATGCTGGATGTTATGAGAGATGTAGGGATCTTTGAGTAAAGAATATATATGTGTGTGTGTGTATGTATATATATGTGTGTGTATGTGTGTGTATAATATAATATATATATATATATAATTTTTCATCAAATGTTATTTTATGTAACTGGTTGACCATGTATCTGGGAATTTTCCCCAACCCTGTGTGAAAACATGATTTGTACTCCTCAACACAGTATAATTTCTTATGCTTGAATGTGTTATGTATATTTTCGTTTTGAAACTCAAGCTTTTTTTACTGTTTCCACTCTAAGCCTGCAACTGTAATTATTGTAAACAGAAAGAGCCCTGCTTGGTGCAGTGATGTACATAATGAATATTGTTTGTTTGCCTTTGCAGCCGAGAGGCATGCTGGCTGCCCTTGCGTCACAGCTTCGGTGGATGATATCTATTTTGAGCACACAATTAGGTAACTGCCTCATTTCCTTGCTTTTTGCAGTTTACTGGATTCTAAATGGATTCCCCCCCCCCATGTGCCTTCAGCAAATGCTGAAGAAGTAGAAAGCTTCCCCAGTTCTCAGTCAGTGCAGCCAATGCTAAAATGTTGGGAAGAACTGATAGGTGGGATCTAGGGATTAAGCTGGGGTGTTTTGACTGTGCTGTGCCAGCATCACAAAACATGATGTCTGGGAATGTTCCCAACAAATACTCCAATGACAAGGTGTGAGCTGGAGTCTTTCAGCAATTCCGTCCAGGCACTGTACGAAACCATAGTTTGCATGTTGTTTAGAAGCAGACCATGGTTTCAGTTTCCACCCATACAGGCAAATTATCATTACAGTTGATTGTTTTCTGTATTTCTTAAATGCTTTTGTGAGATACCTGGATAGAGGTAATGTGTCATACATCAAGAAATCTAGTCTCAAAGAAATGTATTCCCAAATACAGGACCTAATTTGATCTTGACCTGGATGGCTTAGGCTAGCCTGATCTCGTCAGATCTTGGAAGCTAAGCAGGGTCATTTGCAGAATGCCACCTTTGCTGCTGACCAGATACTGCTCTGTATGTCTGACATTTGTGGACAGTGAATGCCACCAAGACTTAGAACAAGGGCTCACAACCTTCTTGAGCCTACATTTACCTTTGGAACGTTCTGACACAAAGTGGTGGGTTCAACCGCAAAATGTCTGCCACAAGAAGCAGAACCAACCACAAAAAGTCAGGGAGTGAAAGCAAGTGTAACTCTAATAGTAATCCTTCAACTTTTCAGGCAAAAGTACCATTCAACAGGATGTCTTTTAAAATAAACATATTGTTTAAAACTAATTTTTTTTTGCATACAGGTTCAGTCATGCAGTGAAGATCTTTGTGCTGCGGTTACAGGTGCTGCCAAAGCACCTTTCTAAAAATCTGCATTGCCAATCAGAAGCCTTGCTGGGCAAAAGTCCCACCTGGCCCTGCCCACTTTCTGAAAACACTTGGTGGATGCCAGGGAAGGCACTGACAAACACCGCATTTGGAATACGGTTTTTAGGCAGCCTTGCACCCCAGCATCTCTGATCAGAGGTGAGCCAGTGCCCAAATTTGGAGCTCTGGCATCTTATCAAGTGAATATAGCAATGTTTGTGTTACTGTAAGAATATATTTCTCCTTCTATTAACCAGTTTTATTTTTTCCTATATGCCCTTTAAATGAAAATCACAAAGCTATATGCTCAGGGGAGAAATTTTTGGGGGCTATATAGGTCTATTTTAATTTAAACTTGTAGTTTTGGACAGAAGAAAGAGAGAAGAGTATAATTTGATCCATTCCTGGGGCTGCTGTAAATAAATTCTGGCAAGGTCTTCATATGCATAGCTGTGGTGTCTAGACTGGCTTACCCCATGGGTCCCTGACCCCCACACTAGTAAGGCACACTTTTCCTGCACAGGACCCCCCATGTAGTGAATGTGATAAGGATGACTAGTCTTTTGGGTTTTCTGTAACATTGTTTTAATGAAGCCTGACTACATGCAGAGTGAACAGTTAAAGTGGTCTTAATTCTCACTTTGAGTTGTGGCAGAGTTTCCTGTACAGTTAGTCACTATGAACTGCAGTAGCTTATGAAGTTGTTGTGTCTCTGCAGTAGAACAGTTTGTGAACTTTTGGAATGTACGTAATTTAATTCTGCAATAGACTTGAGAGTATAGATAATATTTCTGAATTTTCAGTTTGCAGTGTGGGCACTTGTTACTGGGACATAATTTTCATGCTGAATTGTGTGTTAATCTCATTATTTATATGCAAACTATGTGAAACTATTGTGATTAGTTTAAAATTTGTAGATTACCTATTAGTATTTAATACTTGCACACTGTTTTCCTGTCAGTACTGGGAAACACAATGCAGTAGAGTTTGACATAGCAGGCAGGAACTCTGGATGTTTTTCTGGCTGATAGGATAAGCTGGTACAGCCTTGTTTTTTGGAAAGCTCTTGGAAGATGTGAAGAATTTAGAACTTAGGCTGTAACTCATAAGAACATAAGAACATAAGAGATGCCAATGTTGGATCAGGCCAAAGGCCCATCCAGTCCAACACTCTGTATCCCACAGTGGCCAGAAATACCAGTGCCATCAGGAGGTCCACCAGTGGGGCCAGGACATTAGAAGCCCTCCCACTGTTGACCCCCCCCCAAGCACCAAGATGACAGAGCATCACTTGCCCCAGAGTCCCTATCTATACCTTGTGGCTAATAGCCACTGATGGACCTCTGCTCCATATGCTTATCTAATTCCCTTTTGAAGCCGTCCATGCTTGTAGCTGCCACCACTTCCTGTGGCAGTGAATTCCAAGTGTTAATCACTCTTTGGGTGAAGAAGTACTTCCTTTTATCCGTTCTAACCCGACCGCTCAGCAATTTCATGGAGTGCCCACGGGTTCTTGTATTGTGAGAAAGGGAGAAAAGTACCTCTTTCTCTACCTGCTCTTTCCCATGCATAATCTTATAAACCTCAATCATGTCACCCCTCAGTCGTCGTTTCTCCAAGCTAAAGAGCCCTAAGCGCCTTAACCGTTCCTCATAGGGAAAGTGTTCCAACCCTTTTATCATTCTCAGAACATCAACAGCAAACTGTTTAGAATGTTAGAGGGAAAGGCCAGTGAGGCTGCATATGCAAACGACCTCTGTGTTCTGAGGCAAAGGCGAATCAGGCCACATATGCAAATGACCTCTGTGTTCTGACTGGCTATGGGGGGGAGAGGAACAGCAAACTGTTTAGAATGTTGGAGGCAGGACTCAGGCAAAGCAGCCAGTGGATAGGGAGACCCTCTGAATGACAGATCAGAGAGCGAACTGATTTTGGAGCGTGTTGGAATGTTCAGGGGAATCCATGACCAAAATAGAATTATATATACTGGAGGATGCGCTTTGCTCCCTAGATGCTTGTATCATTAACCCCAATTTGTTTTTTGTTGTAGAACAGGCACCTGGTTGGTATCTCACCAAAAGGCTATTTAGGCGAGGACTGCACCCTATTTGATAAATACTAATTCCCTTCAGGGGGCTGTGTGTAGTGTCATGCTGAAGTAGGGTTGCCAACTCCAGGTTGGAAAATACCTGGAGCTTTTGAGGGTGGAGCCTGGGGAGAGTGGGGTTGGGGGACGGACTTCAATGGGGCATAATGCCATAGAGCCCACCTTCCAAAGTGGCCATGTTCTCAGGGTGAACTGATCTCTGTCACCTGGAGATCAGTTGTAATAGCAGGAGATCTCCAGCCATCACCTGGAGGTTGGCAACACTATGATATGCTGGGAGACTGCCAGGTCACCTGAACAATGAAAAAAGTACTCTGAACTCTTACAATTCTGACCAGCAATTGCATTAGTTTTATTTGTGTTAAAAAGGCTACTGGAGTATTATGAAGTTTCTATGAATGTGGCTCAGACAAGTTTTCAGGGAATATGAATGCATTGGAAAGACTTTTCACATTTCTGGAGAAACTGTACTTTCCCCCTTGGGGATGTTTATAGAGCCATTCTCCAAAGCGCACAGTTGTGTATATGGCAAGTGAATGACTCTGTCTTTTATATAGGTACTATATAGGTAATGACAGAGACAATAATGGACAAGGACAGAGACAAAGGCAAGGCAGGCAGAAGGAGAGAGGAACAGGCAGAAGACTTTCCTCATCCATCTATTTCCAATCCAGTCCTTAATATGGACAGCTGTGTGCTGCTTGAGACAAACCAAAGGGAGGCTGGGCTTGAAGAGCAATTGTATCTGTGTGTTTTGGGAATGAGAAAAGGGGTATACTAAGCAATCGCCAGCTACACATGCAGGGTAAGAAAATGGAGGTACAGGACTGCTCCTGGACCAGCACTTGAATTTAAGGTCAAAAATAAAAGATTAGTCTCTTGAAAATGAAGGCATGAATTGGCACAGGGAGACCCACGCCCACCTGGCCCCTTGGATGGGTTGGGCAGCCTGGCATGGGACTAGCACATCTTCAGTGAGTAGGACTGGATGCATTCCAGAGTCCCATCCAGGCATATTTTAAGTATAGCTGCCAGGTCTACAAGTCCCATTGACTGGGAATTTCCTACCGCTGTAGTACACTAGCAAAACAGTTTGACAAACCAAGCCAGATACAGTGAGAACGATGCATGCAACCAGAGCCTGCTGGGATTTTGAAAATGGCAAATGCTCATAATCTCTTCTTGCCTTTTTCCAGAGCTAGGATATTAAAGCTTGGTTGAGTGAGCATCACTGTATTCCCAGTGGATGGCATGAAAAGAAAAGGTGTAGAAATCTTGCTAGGACTTCACAAAGCTCACCTAGACCAATTAGACAGTCTTGAGAAGCTGAGTTTGTCCATCCAATACTTGATGTATTTAACTAATTGAAACCAGACCATGTAACCTTTAGAGATTCTATCTGGACTCTGACTTACTTTGACAGTGGGCATAAAAGAGAACAGGATGAGCGCACAGAAAAAATAAACGGTAAACTCGTCAAGCCTGTAGTGCTGCACTCGAAAGAGATCCAAACAGCTAGCTTGCATTGTTGTACCAGTGTACTTGCAAAGGTGAGATGAATAAACTTTTACACCTGCAACCTGTGCGTGACATCACTTCAGATTTGCTTTTTATGTTAAGATGAGGGGCCTTTTATGGGATAAAATGAAGGTGTGATAAGAGGAAGTACATCTAATTTCTGCTTTTTTTTTGTTCCCTGCTTTTGTTATAATGTACAGATCCCCATCCAGACTGGAGCTTCTTACTGTGCTGATTGTGCAGTCCAGTGCTTAACTGGATATGTATGAGACAGTGTGCTACAAAAAAGTATGAGGTTTTGTGGGATTTTGCAGAACAGACTGTAGTCTATTGGTCAGTACGGGTATAAGCAAATTTTCTGGCCCAGGTAACAAATGACAACATCTACCTGTGAAGATGTCATGCTGGCAACCAAAAGGGGGAGGGGAGAAAAGGCTTGTACTGGACCATGTCAGGGGTTTACCTTGGACTAGGCTGGTGGCTGTGCAGGTCTGGGAGACGATGATAAGCAGAAGCCATACCTCTTTCAGTCTCCTGTGCGTCTGCTCCCAGAAGTGCTGCAAGGGCCTCAATGTGAAGTCCTTCATTGTACAACTCATGCTATCTAATATTTAGTTTGAGTGCTGAGTGGTTTAATTTGATAAAAACAGATTTTACTATAAGCCTCCCACAAAAATTCATTTGTAGTGGTATGATGGCATGTTTGGGTGCAAATTGAGGATTTTATTGCTGTAGAATGTTCTGTGATAGCTACTGATCTAGAGTGTGTTTTTAAGAAAGGTTAGAGATAATCACGCTAGCCTGATCTCATCAGATCTTGGAAGCTAAGCAGGATCAGCCCTGGTTAGTATTTGGTTGGGAGACCACCAAGGAAGTCCATGGTTGTAATGTAGAGGTAGGCAATAGCAAACCATCTCTGAATGCCTCTTGCTTTGAAAACTCTACAGGGTCACCATAAGTTTCCTGCAGCTTGATGGTACTTTACACACAGAGAGACAACTCGAAATATTGATGCTGATGAGTAGCCTTTTCATCTTGAGGCTTAAGTAACTCTTGTTTGGGCTGGTTGTCAAATGAATCTCAAGAGAGACAATTGTTTTTACTCTAACCCAGTGGTTCCCAAACTTATTTGGCCTACTGCCCCCTTTTCAGAAAAAAAAAATTACTCAGCGCCCCCCTGGAAATCTACCTTCAAGAAGTGGACAAAAAGATGCAGTGACAAATTTGCACATAGTAAAGAAAGATGTTGTAAATAAGAGACTTTGAAGCTCGAAATCATAAAAGTATTTTATAAAATCAACCATAGTAACATTTGCATATACACAGAAAATTAAGATAACAAAGGATAATATTAAAATAAAAATCACAAATGACATTAAAAATAATCCTAATGAGAAGGATGAACCTGGTGCACTACTATCAATTTATTAATGTTTGGCTCTATTTTTGTTAGCAGCAATCTTAAATCACCGCGATTAGCTATTTGCAGTCAGTTTCTTTTTTTAGTTAACAGATTTGTGACCGCACTGAACCCACATTCCACTAAATATGTTGAAGAAAATGCAATTAGAAACTTTGTACTATAGCCCATAATCCAGGATAAAGTGTAGGTATCTGATTTTGCAACCAGAACGGTTGGTAGCCATCTTTGAATTTAAATTTCAATTCCTCATTTGTTGTTACTTCTATAAGAAAGGGTCCAAAACCCAGTCGGGTACATTCATTTTAAGAATATCTTCAAATCGTTGATTAAAGTCAGAATAGAGAGCCTCCAAGTACTGACAATAGGTAAGCAAGTCTTCATCATGTTTTTCTACTGTTGATAAATTTGGAAACTGGCTGAATTCCCCTCGTCCTAAATTTCGTTTGTACAGAAGAAGTTTTGCCACAAACGCAGAAATGACAGTTTTTGTTTTGATTAAATTCAGCTCATCGTCTTGGAGCTGTAGATTTGTTTAATTAAATTTTATTTTCTGTCAACTTGGCTCATAAAGCATCATTTTTGTTTTCTAGGAACTCTAGCACTGCATCAAAGAGTTTATAAAACTGATCCAAACGAGCACCTTTTGATAGCCAACAAACTTCTGTATGAAGCAGAAAGCGATTGAATTCTTCATCGTTTTCAATACAAAGTTGTCCAAACAATCTTTCATTCAGTGACTTGCTTCTCATTTTGTTGACCGCTTTAATGACATAACATAATGACCTATGCAGGTGTTGACTCAGATTTTTGGCAACTAGATGTTGACGATTAATGACACAGTGTACAGTGAATACATTTGGAACCACTTTTTTTAAATATGCAAGAAACCTCCTGTAGCTGGAGCACCATCAGTAGCAACTGACAATATATTACTCAGGGGAATTTCTTTTTTCTTAAAAAAAAAACTCTTCCAATGCATGAAATATCAATTCTCCTTTGGTATCAGTTTGCAAATTTTTAGCAAATAATTCTTGGCAAATTTTTCCTTCTTTTATGAATTGCACGTATGCTAAAAGCAAAGCTTCATTTCCTGGCAAAGTTGACCATCAAGCTGTATAGAGAACTGGGATGTTTTTAAATACATAAGGAGTCTTCAAGATCTTGAGCCATTTTATCAATTCTTTGTTGCACTGTATTATTGCTCAAAGAAATTGTCTTGTTAATATCAGATGCTGGCTTGTGTAGCATGGTGTGTACTACCTCACATAGCAGGTAGAATTAGTTCTTCACCAACAATGCGGTTTTCCAAATTTAGCAATCAGTAACGAAATGTTGTAAGAAACACACAGCCCATCGTCATCTTGTTTGGATGCTATTGAAAAAAGTGTTGCCAATGTTGGCTGTCTCAAAAAGTTTTCTTTAAGTGCTTGAAAATAAGATAAATCCCTATCTTTCTTATTAGCACAAACTTTTGTCAAATGTTCTTGTAGTCTTGAAGACTTCATAGCTTCATTTCATAAAAGCTTTTGACAAATCAGGCACATCGGTAATGTACTGTTTGCAGGCGACTGAATAAAGCCATAGTTCAAATATTGAATACTATATTGTCTACATTTTTTCTTAGGTTCAGCCATGATATTATCTGTAAAAAAGTAAAATTTCTGTGTTTATTTATAAAACAATTAATATTACCGGCAGTGGGCATGAATTATAGTTCTTCCCACCACTGGGGAATAAACCCCCCCCACACACACACACACGTGAACTGTTAGGGGAAAGCTAGCTTTGAAATACCTGGGAATCATTACTCTCTTGCACCCCCACACTAGGTTCAAGGCAGCTTACATAGTGCAACCTAAACAGCAATCCAATACCCCAATTTCTTTAATCTTGAAATCATTACTTATCAGTGGTAGAGCACAAATTCAAACACAGATCTCCCAGACCCTTGTCTGACACTTAAAACCAGTATCACACTGACCAGATGGCTGTCCCAAATTGAAAGAGAAGCTTCTCAAGAACTTCCACTTTAACTTCTAGCTTCCCAGCTGCAAAGTCCTGCTTCAAAGCATGCAACCAAATCTCAAGCCCAAGTGCAAGGGAGTCAGAATGTGCAATCCTTGGCTTTTCCCATTAAATGTGCTCCATTTGCATAACTTCTGCAAACTACAAAGAATTTGGCATTCCTTGAGGCACACAGCAGTACAGTCTCAATAAATATATTTAAAAACCAACCAGAAAATTACAATATTTAAAGAACAACCAATAACAAAAGTTGAATCACAAAATTAAAAACATAGAGCGAAACCCCCCACCACACCAACAAGCAATTACTACAGTTAGTTTAAAAAAACAATCCAACAGAAATACTTTTAAATGCAAACCAAACTTTTAAAACTTTCCTTCAAAATTATTAACTGTAAGAGAATAAGGCTTAGCCAACCCCCACCCCACACCCAACAGAACTGTAACCCAAAGCCACCCCAAGCAGGTCGCCCAACCTAAAGTAAAGGGACACTAATTTAAAAGGTCCTTTTACTAATATCCTCCTTTAAAAATAATATGTATTTTCCCCAAAACTTACCTTTTAGATGTCTTCTTCAGTCCAGGTAGAGTCCACCACGATCCACGCAGGCAGGTAGGCCAAGGCAGGGACAGAGCAGCAGCAGCAGCTGAAGGCCTGAAGCCAGAGGCCAATAGTAGCCACCACACAATAGCCCAGCGCAACACCAGCCTTACAAGGGTGCTCATACATTTGCAATTTGCAAATGCATGGCTGTGATTGGCTGTGGGGACCACTCTCCCCCTCCCTCTCCCTCCCTGATCCCAGGGAAGACCAGGAGAAGGCAGGAAAACACTGCTTTAGATAGGTTCCGGACTCTTTGGAAGCTTTTATGCTTCCACCGCCCCCTGATTTTTATTCAACGTCCCCAAATTGCACCCAAGGCTCCTACTGCCCACCTGGATCATTCCAGCGCCCCCCAATTGCACCCAAGGCTCCTACCGCTCACCTGGATTGTTCCAGCGCCCCCCAGGGCCCACTTTGGGAACCAGTGCTCTAACCTATACATGAATAGGGTTTGAGATGGTTGCAATTTGGTTTAGCTAGGTGTGGGAGATACTTGATGGAATAGCTATCAGTTTGTGAACTTAGCTGGTGGCACCTAGCTTGCTCATATTAGACGGACCTTCCGATATGCTCTAATAAAGTAGTCATTTTCTGATCAGTATGTGGATTGGCCCAGTTCTCCTGTAGCTTCAGGTGTTGGATGCATTCAATAGGCATATTTGACACTCCGAAAGACCTTGGAAGTGTTCCCTGGCTATTTCGTTACCCTGCTGGAATGACTAACATAGAATACAATGGAAAGACTTTTTAAAAAAAGAATATTTTATTAATTTTCCAATAAATAAATAAATACAAGAGTATTACAGTGTCATGGTATCTAATCAAGATTCTCATACATAACAAATCTAACTAAAATTTTACCATATCAAAAGCTTCCACCTTAGCAACAATATGTATTAAAAGCTGCTTGTTTCTTTTGCTAGCATTACCAGTGTTCCCTCTAAGCTGAGTTAGTGTGAGCTAGCTCACAGATTTTTAGCCTCCAGCTCACACAATCTGTTCTTAGCTCAGGAAGGATGGCTCCAGAGCAAACTAATTTAGGCAGCAGCCAAATTGCTTGCTCACAATTTTAATGCCAGTAGCTCACAAAGTAGAATTTTTGCTCACAAGACTCTACAGCTTAGAGGGAACATTGATTACTACTACATATAATCTAAAATCAGGTTAAACTTATATTTTTCTACCGTATGTAATCAAAAGAACCTGCTAACCATCTTCATACTTGACATCTTTAAAAGGGGGAAAAATCTATAAATAAAAACAAGAACAAAGGTATTCTCCATTTCCGTTTTAACTTCATATTAAACCTTATGCAACATCCAGTTCAGTTTCAACTATAGCTCAGTTAAATCAGTTTCCACCTAAACCAGGATTCCCTATGCTAGTCTACAAGAAAACAAAATACAAATAAAAACATTCTTCTAACATACTGATAGCTTCATTATAATGTTTCTATTTTATACACTTTTTAGTATCACATATTTATTAAATATTTTATTAGCATACATAATCTTTACTATTGCATTGTTAAGTCAATATCAGCTATAACTCATTTTAGTCAGTTACCCTTAGGCCAAAGCATCTTATATCATACAAATTATAATATTTAATTCTTTTTTCCTTTTTTTGTGTTTTTTTCCATTACAGTCATAATTCTGTGCCTTTTCTCTTTATATGTGGAAAATTTTATCTTTGCTTCTTCCCATCTGTAGTCAAATCTTGGAATAATTAAGGATTTCTGTCTTGTGTAGCTTCTTGATTTCTCTTTAGGTAGAAAGATCTTCTCATGCAAAGAATTCTCTTGTATCTTCTCCTTTACCATTTAAAAAATTGAAAGATATATCATACTGTTTGTAGGTCTGTTAATTTGTCCTGTGTAGCTGCTTGTATTCTCTTTGACTGGAAAGGAAATTCCATGAGCTATATCATCTTGATTGGAGTCTTGCTCTTTAGTTAGAATCTGTTGTCTCTGTGGAGTTTGCTTCTCAGTTGCAGTTTTCGACTGAGTAGTCTGTTCTTTATTATAGAGTCTCTCAAAAGTTTTTTAAATCACTTGTTGAATTGAATCCCTAAGTATCTCTTCAAATTGTTCCCAGGAAAACTGCAGTTCTTGTACATCATCTGGATTATCTGAATTGTCTAGGCTTCCAGCCGCTTGCTGCCGCTTGAAGGGAACCCGAGACATGCCCCGTGCAGCTGGACCTCCCTATGGGAGGGTCGGTGGGATTTCGGGAACCCTGAACAATCCCCTAAAAACCATGGAGAGTCAGTGATTCTCAGGAGTACCCCGAGAATCAGCCACTTCACTGCGAGACACCACTGGAAGTCCACAATGTCATTGGTTTGGTATTTCTAGTGCAGCATATAATTAAAAAAAAACCCAGCTAAGTGAAGACCTTACTCTTCTCTTTTGGCATTAATAGGGAAAATGGAGGCCGCACACAGATAGTTTGTCTATTTTAAGACTGTACTTCTTCTTTTCTCTCACGGGTATAAACAATGTATTTAATATATTACTTTGAGAATGTTAGCTTGGAGGGTTATTTGCTTAACAAAAGCATTTTAGCATATGAAGATGCATTTAGATAGCCAATAATGTCATCCTACACAGAGTTATACCTTCCTTAGTGCATTGAAGTCAATGGGATTAGAAGGATTAGAAGTAATTCTGTTCAGGGTGATACTGTCAGTGTAGTTGGACACTGCAAAAAATAATTTATTCTAGCAATCAGGTTACTGTTATTTCTGTAAACATTTATTTATCTACTGCACTAAACAGACCTTTGGTTTAAGAGAAGAATTAAGAATTTGGATAAAGAGTACGGTTGCCAACAGGCCTGGTGTAAAATGTTCTGTCTGTCTAATAGCTTAATGATACAGGCCTAATTATGAGATTGAAAAAACCTTGGTCACCCACTGGGAGTGAGCACTAGGGTGACCTAGTGGATGATTTGCTACAGTAGATGGGGCCTCCTGGACCTCTCAGCAACTTCCAGTGCCATTGGTCACAGTATCTTTCGTTACAGCACCAAAATTATGGAATTCCCTCCCCAGTGAGGTTCGCCTGTCCCCCTTAGTCATTGTCTTCCGCCTGTGGGTGACTTTTCTATTTTTTCTGGTGTACCTTCACTGACCCTCCTTTTAAAAAATGGCTGGTGTGTGTGTATATATATATCAAGTTGCAACATACTTATGGCGTCTCAGTGGGAGTTTCAAGGCAAGAGACTTTCAGAGGTGGTTTGCCGTTGCCTGCTTCTGCAGCGCAGCCCTGGTATTCCAGGGACAACACTGTTTAGCTTCCAAGATCTGACAATATTGACAGGGTGAAAGGCAGCATACAGATATTTTTAAATAAATAAATGTGTGGAAGTGGACAACTGAAGCTTTGCATGGCATGAGAGTAACATTCCATTAAGCCTCTGTTAAGGGGACTTTTTACTCTTTCACCAGTCATTTAGCAATATATGAGTGAAATTGTAAGTTAGAGCTGCCACCTTAATTATTGCTCCATGTTAGTGGTTCAGAGAAGGGACAGTGTAGCTGCATGCAGCCTAATTTGATATTGTGCTGCTTCTCTATTAGAGTCATGTTTTACTCATTGGCATAGATATTACTTTTGATATTACTTTTGTTCTTTTCTGATGGCCATTCCATGTCATTAATTTTGGCATGTAACCATTTTTTTTCTTGAACATGGCACTGCCATTGTGTTTAGTGTCATGTCCCCCATTCTGCATAGGAAGACAGTTTGGGCTGAAAGGCATCTCACCACTAATATCACCAAATCTCATACTTACTCCCCCCCCCCCCGCGGAACACGCACCCCCTCCCTTTGGCCTCCCCCCCCCCCGGGAAAACCCCCTCCCCACTTTTTATAAAAAATAAACAAACTACCTATCCCCATATTTATAAAAATAAATGAATTGGCTGAGAAAACTTTAATGCTCTTTACCTCTCTCCCTCCCTCCCTCTCAGCTCTCTGGGAGTTTCCTTCCCCAGAAAACTGGCCTTGCTACTGCAGGCTGCCTTTTCAATGTTCAGCTGAACAAGCAGGTTCGCTTTTTATTTTGGGAAGATACTCCAACGAAGGCTTATTTTGATGACCCTGAGTACACTTATAACTTAACCTTACTTTAGTCAATTTAAATACAAACATTATGAATAGCGATGGGCACAAACCTTGCCACGAACCTAAGTTCGTCATGTACTTGCGTGATTCTTGATTTGTGAGGCCTCGGTTTGTAAAATCGTGTCTCCCACGAACCGCCATGCTTTTCACGGAGGTTTGTGGCAGCGGTTCATGAGCCAGACATGCTGGCACCAATGTATTAATTGTCACGGCAATGGGGGGTGGACTTCTGCAGCCTTTCTACAGCCCTGGAAACACCTATAGTGGCCCTTCAAAGCTTGACAGGCAGCTCTGGCTGCCAACAAGAGAACTTCCATTCAGCTCTATGGGAGCAAAATGTATGTATACCTCCAGCTCACACACAGCTCTTCTTACTTGGCAGCAGGCCGTTAGGCAGAGAAGTAAGGGGCAGAGAGGAAAGGAAACTGAAAGTCTGTAAAAACAGTGGGGTTGAGTGTGATTGGTGCCTGCATACTCAAATGGCGTGACCCCGCCCCAGCATCTGACGTCACTTCTGGTGACGTTCTGGCGGCGCGCGCGCATCCCGGACCGGCTCCCAGACCTACAGGACTCTTCCCCGCCGGTAGGAATTTTCGAGTTGGCAACCCTGGTGTGAGTTTGTGTGCACCTGGTGACTGACCCCTACTGGGTGACCTGGAGGATATTCAGAGAGGTGGCTGAATAAAGCCTGCCCCCGCCTCTGGTATTTCAAGGAGGTCTCCCATCCAAGTACTTGCCAGAGTTGACCCTGCTTAGCGGACCAAGACCTGATGAAATTGGGCTTACCTGGGCTTTGCAGGTAAGGGGGTGGGAGTTTTTTTGAACGCCTGTCCCAGACTGGGGCCGGTGTCTGGTGGTGTCAGAGCTCTGACCCATCACCTGTCCCTCTGCTACAGCCAGGCAGAGGGGCTCAGCCGCTGGGTTCCTCAGCTGAGGACCCACCCTGTTGCCTAATTAACAGTGTTAATTTAACACCCCTCTGTGCCATGAGGGTGAGAGTGGGGGACAAGGGTGCTCACTGTGGGGGGAAGAAGTCCACCCCTCCATCCCACAGGCCCCTGGCCCCGTGGAACAAGCCTGTCTTGCCAGCCCACTGGTGCCCAGGCTGTACTGGGGTGTCACCAGGGGGCTCAGAGGCAGAGCCTGTTTTGCCTGATGGGTTCTTGGGGATGGACTCAGAGGCAGAAGAGCTGTTAGTGCTGTAAAACTGTGTGTGGAGTAGGAATCTGACAGTGGTGAATTGGGGGGGGGACGACATCCAGCCCCTACACATCCCAACTCCTTGGGGCTGCTTCTGTCCCTTTGTCAGTCCTCCCAGCCCAACACCACAGTGCAGCAACTAAGTCTGTTGCCTCCAGTCTGTTGCCTCCAAGTCTGTTGCCTCCAGAGAAAAGACTGGCACCCAGCAGGGGGGTAAAGAGGCCCACTTTGTCCCAGCAGGAAAAAGGGGTGGGGGAAGGGAAGGCCTTCCGAGCAAAAAGACTCCCACTGCGGGTGCTGTGGGTGGGAGTGGAACCTCCAGGCAGTCCACCCTTCAGGAGATCATTCCCATGGGGACTCTGGCATAGCCAAGCAAAAGGGCTAGGGGGGAAGGCCCAGGAGGCAATCACTCGCCTCGTTGGTGAGATGGTTTCCATGGATGACCAACCTTTGTCCATCGTCAAGGATGTGGCCTTTCGCTGGCTGCTGTGCTATGTTGCTCTTGTGGTATTCCATTCCCTCATGGAGGACCCTGAGCCAGCAAGTCTTGTCCTCCATGCACCGCTCTGCAGTGAAGATGGTAAAGGCTAAGCTGTCCAGAGTGCAAGGGTGGACCGTGTACTTCACAGCAGACCTGTGGAGCAGCCAGCAGCACAGCTACCTCTCCCTCACTGCCCACTGGTGACAACTGGAGGACCTCCGGACTGCTGGGGCAAGACCAAGAGGGGACAGTCCACAATAGCAGTCTCAACAATGATGAGGCAGGTGGGTGACCACTTCCCAGGCCTGAGGGGAAGGATTGGCCAACTCTAGAATCCATTTTCACAACCAGGTGACCACCTCCCAAGCCCAAGGGGAGTGTGGCAGGCCACCCTCCAAACCCTGTAACCAGGGGGAGGCGGGCGGGGTATCACCTTTCAGGCCCGAGGGGAAGGAGTGGCCACCCCCAGAATCCATGTCCACTAGGGTTGCCAAGTCTACTTACCTTGGCGTGAGCAATGTGGTTGCTTCACCTCTGGTGACGCAACCACGCTGCGCTTTGGGGGGTGGAGTTCCCCCCGGGTCCCGATTCCATGGCGGCAGAAATTGGGCCTCCAAAGCGGGGGGTTACCCGCCCCCTGCCCCCACTTGGCAGCCCTAATGTCCACAACCAGGTGACCTCCTCCCATGTCCAAAGGGGAGTGTGATGGGCCACCCCCCCCAAATCCTGTGACCAGGAGGAAGTGGGAGAGTGACCACCTTTCTGGGCCTGAGGGGGAAGGGGTGGTTACCCCCAGAATCCATGTCAACAACTGGGTGTCTGCCTCCTAGACCCAAGCCAGTCCTTGCCAAACTTGGAGGGCAGGTAGAGAAGAGTCAACTGGAGACTCACTGTGAGTTTAGCATCTCTACCACAACACAGACCTCATGAACCACAAACCAGTTCATTAAATGGGAATGTTCATGGAGGTTCATATTTCATGAGACCCCACGAACCTCCATTTTCCCAGTTTGTGCCCATCCCTAATTATGAATATGCAACAGACTTTTACGAAGCCAGTGAATATTTGTGTATGTGTGTTTTAATGGACTACAAACCAGTAAAAGGGGGAGAAATGAAGATATGCTTTTGCTTGCAAACACACACAAAAAAAGTCAGAATTCAGCAGCTTCAGGAATCAAAATCTAGGCAACTTTTTAAAAAGAGCCATGGTTTGGCATCTGGTTTTCCCCCTGAAATTTGACCTGAATTCACCCTTCAGGTAGGTGTTTTGGCAAATTTCAGTTTAATGATACAAATATCTTGACTTTCTGATGAACAGAATTTTCAGGCATTACTACAGCAGAACATCCAAAAAATGAACGTACTTGAACTATTATCTCTATAAATGCATCTCTTATTGTGATGGGTGAGATTCTTTTTCACCCACAGCTTGCTTGCTTTTTTGAAACCCCATATCTCTTTGAACTAGACAGCTGCATATAGAGTCTCCCTGGGATCCGTGTGGGAAGGATGAAGCCTGGTATGAGACTTAGCGTTACAGATATTTACAGCAATAGACTAGCTTGCTGATCTGCTAACCCACTGATGTCATGAAGTACTGGTGTTAATTAACCTAACTGACACAGTGCTCACAATTTATCTACTAGCTTGCTTTTCCTGTGCCCAAAGTTGATTGTTGAAGCTTAAAGGACTCTCATTCTTTAGTTCATGTATTTTCTTTCAATCTAGTTTCTAGACTCTAGAAAAAAAACTTTAGGGGGTAGCCACAGGATTGTGAAATTGTATGAAGAATTAAAGGTACTTTGTACATCTGCTGGTCTAGCTTCTAGAAGACGTGAGGTTCCCAGACAAAAGGCCTCTTTTATGGGAGTAATTGAATTGTTTCTCATAGTGCTCTAAAACTGTATGGCCAGGAGTAGATTGCATTTTGTAGGCCTCCTGCCCAAGTGCTAAGAAGTCAAGAGGAAGATTTTAGCACCCAGTAGTTCTTAGATTCTGTGTCTTAACCTCAAGCAGAGAGCAAGTATTAAAGAGGAGTTTGGGATTCAGTCAGGCACCAGAATGAGGAGTGTAAGCATTCAAACTGTAAATTGTGTGAGCTGCTTTAGTTGTTGTAGATTTTTCAGGCTGCATGGCCGTGGTCTTGGTATTGGGGTACCTGACGTTTCACCAGCAGCTGTGACTGGCATCCCCAGAGGTATAACACAGATGGAGTACTCTCTGTTTCAAGGTGAGAAGAATGGTAGGCAGGTAATTTATATCTACTCAGGAAGGTGGGGTAGGGCTGAGTCATTATCTTGTAGGAGTTTCCCAGGCTGTGACGTGCTAATGGAGGAGCTTTACTGAGGAGGTTCTTTTGCATTGAAATTCTAATCTTATCTGTAGTGCTGTTGTAAGATGTAGAGCATTTTGTTTTTTTCAGGACAGGAAACCATGCCCTATTTATTTTTAAACTCTCTTCTTTCCTGTTGAAATTGTGTTTATGTTTATGAATTTCAATGGCTTCCCTGTGTAATCTGACATGGTAATTGGATGTGTTGTTCAGCCTTTCAGTGTCTTGGAATAAGATACTGTGTCCTGTTTGAGTTAGGCTATGTTCAGCCACTGCTGATTTTTCAGGTTGGTCAAGTCTGCAGTGTCTTTCATGTTCTTTTATTCTTGTCTGGATGCTATGCTGTGTGGTCCCGATGTAAACCTGTCCACAACTGCAGGGTATGCAGTATACTCCTGCAGAAGTGAGGGGGTCTCTTCTGTCATTTGCTGATTGTAGCATCGTTCAGACTTCCACGTGCAAAATAAGTGACAGTTTAGGAAGTTTCATTTGGTCCCAATGTTCAGACACTCTGTGTTTATGCAAATCGCTGATCATTGTGCTTCAGCTGAATAATGCTTTTCTGTCTGTTGTCACACAAGTGCATTCCCTGATGGTAATGCAAGCCAAACCTACATCACACAGAGATGATACCAATACTTTGGTCATGATCAGGGAATCTAGAAATAGCCACCAAAAAGTCAAGCAAATCCACCTTTCCCAAACCCTGCAATTAGTGTAAACCTAGCAGTTCAAAAGCAAGACATTGCAAGTAGATAAATAGGTACCACTTCAGTGGGAAGGTAACAGCATTCCGTGTGCCTTGGTGTTTAGTCATGC
>NW_015168142.1:82345-88613 GCF_001447785.1 Gekko japonicus | reverse complement strand
ACATCCTTTTTGAAGGGGGAGGATATATACCTGGGTGAAGTTAGGCCAATTGAAAACAGTTCTAAAGGCAAAGCCAGTATATCCGCTTATGAAAACCACTTGCCCCTGAAACACATTTCCACAGGCTCTGTAAACACAGTTTTACCCCACCTTTAGGCTTCAGTGGTACAATGTAACTACATTCAGATGTTATACATGTTCTAGGGCTCATTTGTGATGAAAGTGAGCCAGGTTTATCTTTTGGCTCAGTCAATAGGATTGTTCTCTCCTCCCTTTGTACGCAGAGCAGACGTTTAAGACTTCCTGATTCGAGAGAAACCTGCAGTCTGTTGTAATGGTCACAGGGGACACTTTGACCTATTCTTTTCTTGCCTTCAAACCAGGGCCAAACAATGGTTTAGAATCCTGGTTTGCAAACAAGAAATAATGCACATCCTAATTCAGGCACTGCAACAAGCTGTCATTTTTCTAAACATAAAGGCTTCAGTCTCAGCTTTGTAGGGGAAGAGGGGGAGCATGCAAAACCAAGGACAACAAGACCATTCATTACAAATTGGTGTTGTGACACGTGAGGGCTGCTTGTGTTACGCTGCTCATCAAAGCTGTCACTTTGGATTTAGTAGTCCTAGAAAAGTTTGATATTGGGCCACTTAAACTAGACTTCGTGTCACGCATCTTCATTAAACACGTGGTAAGAGAACAGTTGTATTCATCATCCAGTATGCCATCATATGGTATGTTTGAACACCTGCAGCATGAAGTTGATTACCACACTGGGCAGTCTGTTGGCTGCTTGCTTCTAGTAAGTCTAACAGCATGAAGTGAAATGTTAGAGCACTCCTTGTTCCTCTTGCATAACCCTTTTCTTGATAGGTGCTAAGAAAGTGAAAGGGAAAAGAGTTTATATTGAAGCTTTGAACCCAGCTGGGATCCCTTTACTGAATAGCAGAGGTGATAGAAGGTGTACTTAGCTGAGGGTGAGATCTTATCCATGTGCCCCTTCTGTTGACTAGAAAACCATCCAAGGTCTGGGTCTTTTGAGTCTTCTTTGTAGGAAGGGGGGGGGAATTTTCACCCCATAAATCTATAGGTCTGTCCAGGGCTGCCCTCAGTCCTGTGAACCGCCCATGTGGCCCAGCCTTCAGGCTTCAGGAACTCATGACTATATTACTTTCTGGCAGCCGGTGGAAGTGATTTAAGCAGCAAGTTATTTTAACAAGTGAACCATGACAACAATATTATAGAGCAGTTTCTTCCAATCAGGTACGTTTCTATCAATTGTATTTTAATGCTTTTATCTCTTTCCCCCCATATCTTCAGTGTCGGGCAAGTTGTCAACATCAAAGCAAAAGTAAACCGAGCATTTAACTCCAGCATGGAGGTTTGTATGCTTTAGCATGCTGTGTGGGAAGGGGTGTCTTTTTTAAAAAAAGGTGTTTCAGTGGCTGTTACCAGATATAGCTGGGCATACTTTCCACAATCTCTGCCCCCAATAAGTAACCAGCACCCCCAGTTCTGTGCCAGATGCTTTTATATTCTGTTGTTGGAACAGATCATGCAAGTGTGCACAGTCGAAGGTAATTTTATTGAACTTGGGTGGCTGCGTTCCCAAAAGACTTTCAGCAAGGGATGGGGTGATAGAGTTATGGGAAGAAGAGGATGAAAAGGGGAAGGACATATCCAGGAAAGAAGTGCGAGTCCTGCAGCTTGGAGTGTTATTAATGCTTTCCTATAAAAGTAGACTAAATTCCAGGTTTATGTCCTGATTTCCTTCAGCCCCATCCCATGAGCTACTTGATGTAGCTTAGGGAGTCCTGTTTTGCTCTCAGGGCATCCTTTGGGCCTTTTGGATTACAGAGACCTGTGCAGATGTATGTCCTCCATATCGAGTAGCATGCAGGGGGCGGGGGAAGAGGGCGGGTACAGAGAGAGAGGAATTTATGGAAGAGTAGTTCAGTCATCTATCTGTAATCTGTTTGCCAAGGATAAGAATGTGATGCAACTGAATGCACCCTCCCTATTTCTATTTACTATATCATGAATAAAAATAGGCCAGATCCCTCTCCCAGAAATGGATATGACCGCACACATACAGTAAAGATTTGCATAATTAGCTGTTTTTCTTCTTACCCTGCATTTGTGAATGGCTGGAGTATAACATCATAACGAGTCTGAAGTTTATGTTAATATAGAATGTTAAGTATTCCGTTGAATAATTTGCAATATACAGTGTTTCTTGGTGAGAAAACAATCATAGCGCTCTCTCTCTCTCTTGCTCTCTCTTCCTTTCTTTCTCAAAATGATCTATACATTTCTGAAGCAAAGAAAAGTTGCTTCTGTTGCCATGCAGTGTGCCCCTTCCTGCTGTGCAAAGCTAAGGGCCTCCACTCTACATGGCTTCCATATTATCAAATTGTCCCCATAAACATAAGGGCTACAATCTGCCTTTTAAGATGAAAACCAGCTTAAAAGCAGCAGTCCCCCTGGAAGCCTGAGACACATTTTATAGGGCACAGAATATTCATTGTTGTAGTTTAGGCTTTATTCCCCCCCCCCCTCCATTTAATTCTGATAGGTTTTTTTTAAATAATCCACAGAGCAAAGTCTATCTAAGCCCAAAAGACAGCCTGATTCCCACTCCTTTTGTTTGTCACTTTGTCTTTTGTTGGAGAAAGGAACAGTCTGATCCACACGATGTCTGGTTTTCATTTTGCTGCCCCAGGGGACAAACTTTTGTGATTCGTTTGCTTAGGAGAGTAGCAGTACATAGAATACAATAATCGCACTGCCTGTTCGCCTTTAAATATGCAGAAGTATGAATTGCCAAACCAGAGCTAAGAACGAGAACAACACACAGAGCTCTTGTACAATGTGATGCCTTCAGTTGCTGTGGAGTATTATTTTGAGGAAGTGAATGTATCTTGTGATGTATCTAGTGCTTTCAGATTTTCTTTCTGGGAATGGAAATAGCTCTCTCTGTATGTTATTAACATCTTTACACTCAGTATTTTTCTCCTCCCCCACCCCTGGACTGATTCTAGGTTGGTATACAGGTCAGCTACGAGGATCTTTGCAATGGGAAACAATGGAATGTGTGCAAGGCATATGCAACTTTTGTTGCGCAAGGCAAGCCACCTGCTAAGGTAGGGCACAGATTCCTGAGAATTAAATACATGAACTTTCTCCTTAGATATTAAGTAGTAAGATATTGTCTGTTCAACCTTCCCACTTTTTTCTTTATAGAGTCTGCCCCCCTCTCTATTTGGAGTTTGTACAAAAGCTCCTGTTGATTGCTTTGGCTATTATCTCGTAGTCTCAATATCTATTTATAAATTTATTTTTGATTCTTTCAGTTTTGTGGGATGCAATGTTAGGTAGGAATATGTGTAAATCTTAAACCTATTACACAAATTAAAAACAACAACAACACTTAACTCTGGGCTTAGAATTTTATAATCTATGAATGGACTAAATTTTTATATAAAATAAATTTGTACTGGCAATCATAGTTTGATTTTATTATTTTTTGGGATACCTAATTCAGACTGATTTGGCAGTGTCCAAAGGTACCATAAACTGAGATTACATGCATGGTTAACAGGGCAGAAATCATTGAACTCAGTGGGTTTTAAATAAAAGGTCTAGGTCTCACTATGGTGGTGAATCTGTGGCTGTGCTGAACCACTTCAGACTACAGATGGGTGCTTCAATGCTTGCATTACTGCGTGCTCCTCCATATAAAAGAAAACTCTTTGCATGTGGTAAGTAAGTACGTTCAGGAGAAAAGTAGGATAGAACATAGTTTTTCTCTGTGGTGGTAACAGTTTTATACAGATGAACATTTAGGCATGCCAGTTTTTACCTGCAAATGGAAATAGCACAAACACCAGTGTGTCCCCCCACCCCAAAGACTAGGCTTACCTCAGGGGGAAATTCTATAGCTAAGGTGTTGTAATATACTGGGTTTGGACGTGTAGAAGTGATCAGCTCATGGTTTATTGGAACTTGGTAAAAACACAAGACAACTTGCGGGGCCGTGTGTTAGCCTGATACCACATTCCCCAACACGTGATCCTGTTTAAATCTGTGAAACACGCCACACCCAACACACACCCCACTTCCCGTGATAGGATATTTACATGGTGGCTATCCATCATAGGTTGGGCACAGGATCCAAGGTGGCTGATAGGCTAGTTCTTGGATCTTTGCCTGCTATTGTTATAGAACCTTAAGCGGCGCTTGTTCGCCTGACCACATGCGAACCCAAGCGCATGTGTAGTCTATAAATACACAACAGGTGTCTTCCACATAAGGATGGGATTATTTTTGTTTCCCCATTGCTGATGTAGCTGCAGATAAAGCACGGTAGAATGGGACTTCCACATGACAGGTTTCCCTGGGCCAATCTCCCAGAAGTGACCACACCCTTCTCCTGGGCCATCAGGGCTTTTGCAATTTTAAATAAAGTAAAAACTAGAATATCATTATATCAATACTAGGAATCAGGCCCGTTGTAGCAATGAGTATTAGCTTGGCCTCCTGGCTGCAGCCCCCCCGGCTGATGGAGGGCCCGGCAGGCCAAGCCGCCCAGCCCCATCCCTCTCCCCACTGTGTGCTCGAGGCCCCGGTGGGCCAAGGTGGCTGGGCTCATCCCTCTCCCCACTGCCCATTCGAGATGCCGGTGGGCCAAGGCAGCTGGCCTCGTTCCTCCCCCCACTGCCCGTTTGAGGTGCCAGTGGGCCAAGGCAGCTGGCCTCGTTCCTCCCCCCCACCTGTTCAAGGCAGGCCACCCGCCAGGGCCTGGTCCTCCGCACTGGCCGTCGATCGGGGGGGAGCAGCCGCAGAAGTGCCACAGAGACGGGCGAGGTGCAGTGCTGCTTTGGACCGGAGGAAGACAGGAAGTGTGTCCAGCAGAGTGAAGGCACTGTGTTCTGAGGCATGTTTGGGCCGACGGCACCTCTGTGGGTGGGAGTCAGAGAACACAGCCAGTGGCCACGGTCCCCATTGTGAGTGGCAGTTCTTGCAGCCAACAGATTAGGGAGCGCATCGAATGTGGCCACCGCAAAACAGCTTTATTATAGAGAGAGATACCATTGTAACAATAGGTGTAGTAGGTTCTCTGAATCCCCAGCTTTAATTGTTTTTAAAGTTCATTTTTAGGGGTATATTACATTTGAAAAAATGCATTACATCTCCTGGCTAAGCCCTTTTACAGCCTTTGTAACTGTGTTATAGACTGAGCTTATGTGGGTCTGACTGGAGACTCTGTAGGAGAATTATTAAGTTGACAGGTAGCTGGGTTGGTTTAGAGCAAAAACCAAAAGCCATGTCAGACCAACCAAAATTACACACAACACAGTGCAAGGAGAATGACTCAGGGCTTTTCTGCATGCTCAACTTACTCCTGATCATCTTGGGAGTCAATCCACAAGTATTAGAACCAATTTGGGAATGGTTCTTCTGCATGTTTGCCCTCCCTCTGTATTTTCACAATTGTGGAGTATGCTTATATCAATTTATTGAAATCATTGCTACATCTCTATAAAAAAGGGCACTAAAATAACAGTATATCAATATACCATTATGTGATAGGTCGAGCAGGTTCTCTGAAATCCTGCCTTTAATTTTAAAAAAGGTAAGCCTCTATCCCCACCTCTTGTGGACATGTGCCTTATATTACATCTCCGTGAGGGAATGGGACTTTTTTAAAAAAATGAAAACCTGGAATTCAGAGAACCTGCTTGACCTATCATTACACTAAAATATCAAAATACCAGTGTAATGATAATCTTCAGGGAGGAAGGAGAGGGAGTAGTTTGGTGATGATGATGGTCCAATGATCGAAAAGTGGGATAGAGGTGCATGGGAGTGGGTGGTTACAAAAAAAAAACAACTGACAGAAACATTACACACACACAAAAAGGCAACACAAATTCGTCTTCCAGAAAAAATGCATGTGAAAATTGGGATAAACTGAAGCAGTGGAGGGCCAGAACTGATATGGGGGGGGGGAATGCAGAAAAGCCCACAGTTTCTCACAACTGGACTTTGCTGAAATTATTGGTTCAAAAATTTCATATTTTGTTGAAGGGAAGATATGTGAGAAGATTCTGCACTCTTCCTAATACAATTAGTCCAATACAAGGTTCCTAATAAAATCTCAATATTTCTATGAAGGGGGTGCATGGAAAGTAGATCGTGGAGCCCTGATAACTTACATTAAAATGCTTTGTTTCCAACCGAAAGTTCCTTATGCTCTCAAGCAGGA
>NW_015168142.1:69834-82334 GCF_001447785.1 Gekko japonicus | reverse complement strand
TATTTTCAAGATCACTCAGAAGTGCCTATTAATTATGCCTTAACTATTTAAAAGATCCTGAGCATACACTCCTGTTGCTTTACAAACTTATAACACTTGGAACAATGGGCATTTTGTTTAAAACAAAAAAATCCTGAGCACGCTAGACAAAGAACTACACCCTTCTTCTGCAAGGTTGTATGTCTGAATGTCCTTGAATTCTTAGTGCTTTTGCCATCTTGTGCCCTTTCAAATGCATCCCAATCCAAATCAATATTTCCTTCTGAACTCTGTACTCTGTTGTAGTGGCATTGTGCCTCTTTATTTATTATTTATTTATTTGATTTTTATCCCGCCCTCCTGCCGAAGCGGCTCAGGGCGGCTTACAACAATAAAACAATAAAACAACTCATCTAAAACAATCTATACAAAACATTAAAACCACAATTTACACACAGTATAACCTACTCAAGATGACGACCATAAAGTGCTACATACTCAATCCAAGTTGCACCTCGCCCGTCTCTTGTGGGATTTTGGAGAGAGAAAGAGAGCATGCAGGAGTGGAGAACTGTAGCAGTGCTCTGCTCCCACCTCTTGGATCGTATAAGCAAAAAGTTGGAAGGGGCCTAAAGACCCATCTAGTACAACCCTCTTCATGCAGAATGACCTAAAGCATCCTTGACACATAATCATCCAAACTCTGCTTAAACACCTCCAAGGAGGGAGAACCGTCAACATCTCTGGGCAATCAATTCCACCACTGAAACCCTTATTTTAAAAAAGTTTTTCCTAATGTATCCCACTGATCTCCCCAGTCCCAATCCATAATTTAAACCCATTATTACAAGTCCTATCCTCCACTACCAATTGAAATAGCATCCTACCCTCCTCTAAATGACATCCCTTCAAATATTTCAAAGGAGTGATCTTACCGCCCTCCACCTCCTCTTCTCCATGCTGAACATTCTCAGTTCCTCATAAGTCTTAGTCTCCAACTCCAAACCCCTAATCATTCTTGTTGCTGTCCTCTGCACCTGCTCTAAAGGTCACACACACTACTACCCAGAAGACTATCCCCCATCAGGTATGTGCACATAATAGGGTTGCCAAATCCAAATGCAAAACCTTACATTTATCTCTATTAAATTGCATCTTGTTCATATCTACCCAATTTTTCCAATATATCCGATTGTATTTTATCTGTATCTTCTGGAGTGTTCGCTATCCCTCCTAATTTGGTGTCTTCTGCAGATTTAATGAGTAGTTCCTTCATAACCTAATTTAGGTCATTAACAAAAATATTATAATGCATTGGGTCCAAAACCAAGCCGAGCAGCGGCCCACTGGATGCTACCTTCCAAACAGACAAGAATCCATTAACTACTGCCCCTTGGATGTGATTATCCAACTAATTCCCTATCCGCCTAACCATCGTAAAATCTCATCCTCAGCCTTCTAACTTGCAAATCAAAACAACATGGGAAACATTATTAAATGTCTTACTAAAATCTAAATATACAATATCCATGGCACAACCTACCAAACCTGTCACCTGATCAAAGAAGGAAATGAGATGAGTCTGTCAAGACCTCTTAGGGACAAATCCAAGCTGACTACTTCTTATCGCCAAGTTATCCTCTAGATGTTAACAAATCAGCTCTTTTAAAATCAGTCCCAAGATTTCCCCTGGGACCAAGGTTAAACTGACCGGCCCATAGATTCCCAAATCATCCTTCCTCCCCCTTTTAAAAATTGGGACATCATTCGCCCTTCTGCAATCATCTCACACATTGTCTGTCTTCCAAGAGACCTTGAAAATAATGGATAAGGGCTCTGCTCCCCAGCTATTTCTTTTAGCACTCTCTGTGGACACCATCCAGCCCAGAGGACTTCCACCCATCCAAAGTATCCAGATACTTCTGAATGACCTCTGTATTGATATCCTCCTGCAAATCTGAATCCTGCACATCAGTGATCCCAAGTGGGCCTTTACTCTCCTTCAGAGAGAAGTCTGAGGCAAAATAGGCATTGAACCTCTCTGGCTTTGCTTTATCCTCTGTCAGAGTTTCTCCATTTTCACCCAAAAGTGTTCATGTATTGTACTTCATGTATTGTGTAGTATTTCATGCAAGAACAGCTCATGTATTGTTCTTCTGCCAGAATTGTACTGGCAGGGGAAAAGGTCACTTTTGGATAGAGTATATCTGCATGAAAACTGTGCAATGCAAAAAATATGGTTGGGAATTGCTTTGGGTAATCATGTAGGTAAGTCCTGAAGTTCTTAGGTTAGACGTTCAACAGCAGTCTAGACACTGAACAACTTTCATTTGAACCAGAGGGAGGGAAGGTCAGGTCTGAGTTCTTACAACTGGCAAAAGGCTTGTACTAACAGCTATATTGAATGCTTTCTTTCCTTGTCCTTAGATCAAGTTAAAGCTCCTGGTTCCTCAAACGGAGGAGGAAAAGATTGAGTATAGCATTGCTGCTGAACGCCGCCGGATGCGTCTGGCCCATACAGACACAATCAAAGACCTTCTCACTAACAGCCCTGTGCATTCTGGTAGAGTAACCCACAGGCTCTTTTCTGGGGCTTTTGTTTAAAGGCAGAGGTTGTCCAGTACATTGATTCAGCCTGGGCTGGAAATAGCAGCATGTTAATGAGCATCAAATAGGAATAGACAGCTGTAGTACACCCAGAAGAAGAGAGTCTACCCCTGCATCTGGACATCTGGAGCACACAACAGTTTATTTAATGGCAGGGTCCCCATGACTAAATGAAGAATGAAATATTTATGTAGGTACAGTACAATGTACCTACATTAAGTTGTATATATTCAGACTCTGTATAGCTGCTAACACTGGACCAGTGCCTCACAATGTCCCATCTAGACATCCTCAGCATTTATCTAGAGCACAGGATTGTGTATGTGTGCATCATGGGCCAGGCACAATGGCATGTACCCAACCTTCCATTTACAGAAGGCACACAGAATTTTCCCATGTTCGTCTCTGTTATTTCTTGCAGTCCCATCCAGCCTCCAGAAGGGTCATTCCTGAGGTTGCAGGATCCATGTGGAGGACTATCCAGGCAGGTTGGTGGGGCTGGAGTGAGGAGGGACAAGGGGATGAAATGGACCCCTGTGACCTCAGTGGACCTGGGCTTGCAGGGGGGAAAGGAGGCCTGATTTCACCTCCTTGTCCTTCCTCACTCACTCCAGCCCTCTTGACTTTATAAAAAGGTAAAGGTTCCCTTGCTCGAAAGCCAGTCGAGTCCAACTCTAGGGTTGCGGTGCTCATCTCCGTTTCAAAGCCGAAGAGCCAGCGCTGTCCGAAGACGTTTCCGTGGTCATGTGGCCGGCATGACTAAACACCAAGGCGCACGGAACGCTGTTACCTTCCCACCGAAGTGGTCCCTATTTATCGACTTGCAATTCCTTGATTTCGAACTGCTAGGTTGGCAGGAGCTGGAACTAGAGATGGGAGCTCACTCCATCATGTGGCACACTCAGGTCTCGAACTGCTGAACTACTGACCTTCCACGGCCTGCAGCTCAGCGTCTTAACCACTTGAGCCACCGCAGCCCCTCTTGACCTTATAGTGTTTGTTTAATTTTGGCATGAGAATGTATGTATGCATGTATGTATTTGTTGTTACTAGGAAATTGAGTTGCTTGGTTTTTGCTATTTTATATCTTTATGCTACATTATTTATCAATCTGCTGCTAACAATATATTTTATGTTTCTAATATTTAATACTGTGTTTAACTCTTCTGCTATTAATTTTTACCTACTGTTGGCATTTTATGTTTGTAATTTATCAGTTAGGTGCTTTTGATACCTTTTTTTTTATTTGGAAAAGGTGACATGTATGTTTTTAAGTAAAATAGATAAAGCACTAGCTAGAAGTAAATGAAGTACACCCTTCTTCTGCAAGGTTGTATGCTGCCTAAAGAGGAGGAAATGGTCGGCATTGTGGAGTAGCTGTCACAATAGATTGCTTGAGAGGCATGTTGTTAAGTAAGTGATAGGCCTGGTCCCCGTTTCACAACACCTGCCCTGCTATTATATTTATTTAGCACATCATGCTTTCCTACAAATGCTGATGCTCCATGTCCTCTGCGGTCTGTACACTTGATGCAAAGGCACTGTTTAATACTACCTGTAGCAGTTCCTGTCTTCTTCCCTGCCAGACCACTTAGGTTCCCAGCAAATGCAAGAGAAGTGGGCTAGGAGACTTCTAAGCTCATTAGTCCTTTGTGCTTGTTTAGGTTTTCGTAAGTCCTCCTGAGATGTTTGTACCTTTCCATTCATCTTGCTGCTAAAACACTATGGTTTTTTGACAGAGGGCGAGAACAGAGAGTGCAACACTGTGGTACCTGCCGAAAAGACCAGAGTGGAGAGTGTGGAGCTAATTCTGCCTCCACATGCCAATCACCAGGGAAACACATTTGGAGGGCAGATCATGGCCTGGATGGAAAATGTGGCCACGATAGCAGCAAGGTGGGTTGCTTTCTGACCTTTGCGTGTCTGAGGGCCAAACTAGACGTGACGGCGGCAGAACAGTCTCCTTAGATGCGGGTCTGTCTTAATTGCATATCAAGTGGTGTCTGGGTGAGTCCAGTTGCTAACCTGACTTCTGTCCTTGGTGATAACTTCCCTCATCTGGGTTCTGAGGTCCATCCAGCTGGGAGAAATCCATGGAGAGATCATAACAAGCTGTGGACAGGGAGAACGCTTAATATCCCTCACTTGTGCACTGTTGCTAAAATTCAAACCCATTTTATAAACATGTATAAATCTACATATAAAATGCAGTTCTGCATTTAAAGAGATGTCTGCTCAGCTCTTTACCCAGAAGGACTCCTGCTCCATTGTGTATAAGTGACAATTGGAAGAATTTCCACAGGATGCAGCTTTGAAACTGCACTTTGAAATCCCTGCAAGGGGATTACAACTGTATGGAAGCCTTGCCCCTCAACCCCTGCTCGAATGATCTAAGTGTAGCTGCTCCAGAAAATGTCAAAAGTATCACCTAATGCAGGATGAGCACCTAACATCAACTGCTAAAGTTTTCATGGTATTAAAGCTCCCAAGGTTAAAGGTATTTACTATACATACATTAACAAGTACCTCTAGGCTTTCTGACTCTACAGCGAAAGATGGCAACCAGGCTGGCCGTTGTGTGACAGCAGAGGTCATATGGGGGGATTCTCTTCCTTTTTCTTGTGACCTGAAACAAACATTGGGCTAGCCTCCCAGCTGGCTTCATCACAGTTCTGGTTAACTGGCTAAAAGTGAACAAATTGAAACTAAACCCTGAAAAGACAAAGGAAATGCTGGTTGGGAAGGAGGTGGTCTTGAAGGACATTGTTCTCCCCACTCTTGATGGAGTTCTTTTTTGACTATTAAGAGCCTTGGGGTCATATTGGATCCAGCTTTATTACTGTAGAAGCAAGTTAATGCAGAAGGCTTTCTGTCAATGCAGCCTAGCTCATAAGAAGGCCCCTTACCTTGATACGGCTGATCTGGCCACCTGGATCCACACCACAGTAACATTGAGACTAGACTACTGTAATGCATTGTACATCGGTCTCCCCTCAAACTCAACTCAGAAACTCCAGCTGGTCCAGAATGCCATAGATGGAGCATGCATATTACTCCCATTCTGCAGATGCTCCACTGGCTGCCCATCTGTTACGGGGCTCACTTTAAGGTATTGGCTATTACATACAAAGCCCTTCTTACTTATGGGACTGCCCTTCTCCCTATGTTCTGCCATGACAACTTTGCTCAAGTCAGTAAGAGCTTCCGCGGGTGCCAACCTACAAATGGGCAAAATCAACAACTAGCCATACGTGCGCTTTTCTCTCTTGTGGCTCCTGCCTTGTGGAATGGCCTGCCCAAGGTGGTTAGGAACACTCCCACTCTCCTTGCTTTCCACAAACTATGCAAACCTTAGCTATCAAAGAGGGCTTTTCTGTGCAGATAATAGGGCTGCACTGAACAAAATGGTTTTACAAACTTGCTTGGATAAATGATTCGGGACTGTGGTCTATACTGCTGTGTATAAAGGTTTCCCTTGCTTGAAAGCCAGTCGAATCCAACTCTAGGGGGTGGTGCTCATCTCCGTTTTCAAGCCGAAGAGCCAGCGTTGTCAGAAGATGTTTCCGTGGTCATGTGGCCAGCATGACTAAATGCCGAGGTGCACAGAACACTGTTACCTTTCCATCAAAGCGGTACCTATTTATCTACTTGCAGTTCCTTGCTTTTGAACTGCTAGGTTGCAAGGAGCTGGGGCCAGAGACAGGAGCTCACTCTGTCAATGCAGTACTAGGGTCTCATACTGCTGATTTACAGACCTTCCAGTCTGCAGCTCAGCATCTTAACCTCTGAGTCACCGCGGTTCCTAGACTGCTGTGTATAGCTTGTAGTAAATAGGGTCTATTTATGTAATTTCTGTACCGCTTAATGTGTCATGTGAATACTTATGGTGTGCTTCAGTTCTTTCTGGTGGTTCCAGACTTCTAAAATCCTAATGCACTGATTACTGAATGTCCCATTTTGTTGATTGTACTGCCTTACTATGAGCGGTTGCCAAAACAATATTTGTTGATTCTACTGACTCACTGTGTGTAATCAGCCTTGAGTCCCTGTGAGAAAGGCGGACTATAAATAATGTAAATAAATAAATATATAAAATTCAAACAGGGGCTACTCTGTGCCTGAAATAACCCTTTGAGAAAGTACTAGAAGAATCTAGATTTCTAATTTACCCGTTAGTCTATATTTAGCTGCAGTTATTCAGGCCTTATTGCTATGGCAGAACTATATTTTGTCACAGAACTGCCTCCTCAGGACATACCATGCTGTGCCCCTGGTTTAGCTTTAATTAACAAATAGGTAGCACTTAACCTCCTCTTTACTCAGGTCCTTAACTCACCAGGCTGTTACATTGTTTTTCTTCTTAAATCTGGGATTCCTTTGTACCTGCTGAGCTCCTTCATAAACCTGCATCTATATGCCCCCCCCCCCAATCCTAATTTGTATTGTAGCCACTTGGAATCAGAGACCTTAGTGTTAAAGGGTAGGGTGGCATGCAGTGAGGCATCCTAACTTATTGGTCTACTGTAAAGGCAACAAAGAGCTCTTTTGAAATTGTTCTCCTACAAGATAGAGGACCTTTTGTTGAAACCACTCGGCCAGGTTGAAGAGAAATGGTCCTTCTTAGAGGACATCTACTTTTCTGTAGTCAAAACTATATTCTGCATGCTGTTGCTTTGCTAAAAGCAGCACTCTGGTCTCCCCCTGGTTGCTGAGAAATGCATCTCTCATCAGTCTATGTATAAAGCTGGTGCATATGCTCTTTGTGGCTGTCCCATAAATAAGCAGGTTTGCTGTGTCTCTCTTCACTAGGGACAGTTTGTTCCATCAGTGGCAGCCTCCATTCTGGAAGTGTTTTATCCAAGGCCTTAAATGGTGCCAAAGACTGACACTGGCTTTATTGCAAGAGATAAATGGACTGTTATCCTTCAGGTGGCACTGTGTCTTCATTAATTCTGGCTGTTATGGGTTTTGGTTTGTAAATCTGTGGAGAAGGGTTAAATGTATGTTTCACAGCCTCCCCACATTCCCTTATTGTTAGGAACTGCTAGTGTCCTTATTGGGTGAAGAGGTGGGGGTTTTTTGTAGTAAAAGGTCTGAGGAATTCCGAGTAGATTTGATTCTCTAGGCCTGGCTCTTGCGGTGTCATGGTGTATGTGGTGAAGCAATTCCATGTCTTGTGGGAGATTAGAACCTGTTTCTAACTGGCAATGCTTGCAAATCTTCTATTCTGCAGGGAACAATGAGGTGTGTGTACTAGTCTTTTTCTCTGAATGCCAAATATGCTTGCTTCTGTTTCTTTGCTAGCCGATTGTGCCGTGCTCACCCCACCTTGAAGACAATTGAAATGTTCCATTTTAGAGGACCATCTCAAGTTGGGGACCGCCTCCTCTTCAAGGCCATTGTCAACAATGCATTCAAGAACAGGTACGCCTTTTTTGTTCTCTAGAGGCAGACCAATGGGAACCCTTACTGTCTCAAACTACAAACTGTGTTACGTTTCACTGGGACAAGTGCAGAGCTACATTTTGTCTACCCTGTGAGCAGTGCTTTACCTCAGATGAGTGACAGGACAAGCTTTCTTTCTGGAGGAACGTGCCAGAATGGAGTTCCAGAACGTCTTCTACAGAATTCTTTCAAAAATGTTTAAAAGTTCATACGTTTTCAGTATACAGATTGAAAACATTTTCCTCTTGAGAGTTCTGGCACCTCTTTTTTTTAAAAAAGCCCTGGTGACTGAGAATTTAAGATGTCCCCAGTGACCTCCAAAATTTGGTCTTTTTGCTTGATAGAAATCTGAGTAAGTCAAAGTCATCCAGGGTCCGTCCTGTGAGTAAATATCTGACACTTTGAAAGCTGCCCTTTAAAATGAGTTTCCTCATTGGAACTAGAACTTAGCAAAAAGCCCCTTTTGGTCTAGAATCTATTCCTGCTTGTCACGGTATTGTGTTTGATATTTGGCCAATTGTTGCCGCTGAAATAATCATGTTCTTAATTCCAGCATGGAGGTTGGGGTGTGCGTAGAAGCTTATGGGCATGAAATGGAAGTCAGCCGAAGGCATATCAACAGTGCCTTCATGACCTTTGTGGTCTTGAATGGAGGTGGTCAGCCATGCACACTGCCAGTGCTGAAACCAGAGCCAGGACCAGGCCAGTCACTGATGTGGTCCTGCTCTGCACCAAAGAAGAACTTGAAGACTGAAGACTCAAGTTTTGCATGCCTTAATTCTGTCTAGAACATAGTTAGCAGTGTAGCATGCCAATTATGCATAGTTGTAGTAATTATCACGCTTCATTAGCAATGCATGTGGGTAGTGGAACCCGTAGGATTCCAGGCGGGGAGTGTGCTGCCTCCAGTAAGCATTAACTGTAGGCAGTAGTAGTAGTTTTGGTAAAACTGGTGTGTAGCTTTAAGACTAGTTGCACCTGGGAATTGTAGTCCTCAGTTAGGGGTCCCAGCAGCTTTCCTCTGACTGGCTCATTAGGGTAATTTCCTGAGCTCAGAGGCGCAAAGATAGGAGTTTTATTGCTCTTTTCCTGCTTCTTTTGTCTATCCTTACCGCGAAGGAGAAGGGGAATCTCATCTCTTTCTCACCACGGCCATAGAATTGACTTAGATCACAAAGATGTAACTACTCTACCCAGCTATCAGCCTGATTGTGAGTAAATGATCTTCTGAATGCATGTGGAGTTAAAATAAAGATGATTTAAGCCTTCGTCAGGGGTCATGCGTTGACTCATACCTAGAAGGCGTTGGCTAGCTGAAGCCAGTGCGGGACAGGACAGCCAACCTGAAAATGTTATTCATGTTTGCTCAGAAGTTACGGAAGCCTCTTAAGGAAGAGGTGGATCTGGTCAGGTACAGACTGAAGCAAAATTGATTTTTTTCCTCAGGGCCAACCTGAAAATGTTATTCATGTTTGCTCAGAAGTTAGGGAAGCCTCTTAAGGAAGGTATTTAATAACACTGAATTCGTGATTTCAAGGCACAAGTGCATATTGATCATGTAATTAAATTAAACCGGGGTTTGATACCTCACTCATCCACTTGCAGCTGCTGGATGACCTTGGGCAAGCCACAGTTCTGTCAGAGCTGTTCCTGAAAGAGCAGTTCTTGAAAGAATCTCTCAGCCCCACCTACCTCGCAGGGTGCCTGTTGTGAGAAAGGGAAGGGATAGGCGTTTGTAAGCAGCTCTGAGACTCCAAGTGAAGGGTGGGGTATAAATCCAATCTTCTTCTTCTGCATAGATAATTGAGCACAGACCATACTTCAGTGGAAGCTAAATTCAGACAAAGCTTCAGGATCCATAACAATAGATGACTAGAATCCTAGAATGGACCAATAGGGAAACAGGGATCCTAAAGTAGACCAATAGGGAGCCAGGGATCCTAGAGTAAGCCAGTGGAAATACAGGGTAGTGTAAATAGCCTATTGTGGGAGGGGGGGTGTGTTTGGGGTGTAACCTTTTGCATGCATAAATACCTGGCTTTGGTCAGGGATTCTCAGTCTTATTTTCTACTTGCTGAAATCACCAATAAACTATGAGCTGATCACTCTACGCATCTGAACCCAGTATATTTCAATAATCTTCATCAGATTAGCATCCAAGGCACAGACTAAAATGTGGCCCACAGTGTGCATCTCCTCCCACCTCCACTGATAACTTTCTTTTATCCAAAAGCAGCAATGGAGTGCTAGGAACTTGAGCATTGGCAAAGAGGAAGAGGGACTGATTACCACTTCCCTCTCTGGACTGTTTTCCATTCAAGACTCCCCCCCCCTTCCCTCCCCAGCTGCTTTTCTACTCATCGAGGTCCCACAACGAGTTATTCAGAAGCCATTTGAAGTGACTACGATGATCAGTCATCTAGTAATCTGTTCTGAGCATAAAAACATTACTGTTTGCATGGAGCTTTCCAGTTCAGAATAGCTTTCCTGTTGGATGCAGCAGAGGAAGATATGGTGTTTATGTGCTTTGTTTTACCTGTGGTACATCTTATATGTCTTTAGAAGAATAAGGTAGTCTCTGCCTAGAAAAGCTCAGTTTGTGTATTAAGGCACATGTGGAGCTAATGTTTATGAGGCTCGGTCTAAACAGAGGAACAAGACTATTGGACTGGAACTCTGGCATGTACTGTTGGTCCTCAAAAATGGCGACAACGGGACCTGATTGAAACTATGGGGATTGAAAAGGGAAGGGGGTTAACTGTCTTCCCCCTACACAATTCCCCAACCTAAAGGAGGGATAGGTACACTGTTGGAGATATTTTGGGATGCAGAGTAGCATTTCTTTATGTCCAGTGCTATTTAGATTAATTTTCTGCCATATGTTAGCCTTCCTTAGATTTCTTTTGCATCTCTAAGTGTAATTCCCCCCAGCTTTTTCTCCCTACTGCTCATTGTTTGCTTCCCTTGTATCTCCTTGAAACAAGAAACTCCAGTTCAAATGTTTCTACAGCTGCATTCTCCAGTTGCTGCTCTACCTTCCAAGGGGTGGGTGGTGCGAGTAAAACTACAAGGGTGATAAAGGCTTTTCCAGATTCCTGCTTTATATCTTTCCTTTTGTGACATGTCTCTCACAAGCCTTGGGTGGTCAGCCTTTACTTGATTATAGTCAGCCCTCTAATCTGAAACACTTATCGACTAAAACAAGTGAAGACCCGCAAGAAAGTTGCAGCATGATTATCCCATTCCTCACACCTTTGCTTCCTCCCCTCTCCCCCTACCTGTCTCACACTCTTTCTCCCTTCTGTCCCCCCTTTTCTTACTCTCTGTCTCTCCTCCATGCATGTTACTTCCTCTCTCTTTCTGACTCCTCATCATTTTCTTTGTTTTTCTGCCTCCCCACCTCATCACTCTCTCTTCCTGCCCCCATCACTCTCCCAGCCTCCTGCCTAGTTCCTCCCCCGCCCTGTACAGCAGCAGCAGTAGTGGCGGTGCTCCCAGCCACCCACCTGTTTCCTCTCCCCCTACAACAGCAGTGGCAGCCAATGTTCCCTCTAAGCTGTGGAGCCTTGTGAGCAAAAATTCTACTTTGTGAGCTACTGGCATTAAAGTTGTGAGCGAGGGATTTGTCTACTGCATAAATTAGTCTGCTCTGGAGCCATCCCTCCTGAGCTAAGACCAAAATGTGTGAGCCAGAGGCTAAAAATCTGTGAGTTAGCTCACACTAACTCAGCTTAGAGGGAGCACTGGTGGCAGCTCTCCAGGAATCACAACAGATCTCCCAGCTACAGAGATCAATTCACCTTACGACTGTCAACTACAGGTTGGGAAATTCCTGGAGATTTGGGGGTGGAGCCTTGCGATGGTGAGGCTTGGAGAGGCAAGCAGACTCAGCAGGGTATAATGTCATAGACTCAACCCTCCAAAGCAGCCATTTTATCTTGGGTGACTGATCTCTGTCACCTGGACAGCAGTTGTAATTCTGGGTGATCTCAAGCCCTCACCTGGAGGCTGGCAAAGGTAGTTCTTGTGGAGGAAATGGCTGGTTTGGAGGGTGGAGTCTATGGCATTACACCAGTCCAAAGTTCCTCCCCTCCTCAAACCCCACCCTCTCCAGGCTCCACCCCTCAAATGTCCAGGAATTTCCCAACCTGGAGTTGGCAATCCTATTTCCTTCCCAACCAACAGCCAACCTACCTTTATCTGCCTCTCTGTCTTCAGCTTTCCATCTCCCCCCCCCTCCCCCACAGCCTCTACCTAGGAAAATTAGTCTTTCTCCACAGTGGGGACCAAAGCAGCTTACATTATTATCTCCTCCTTTTTATCTGCACAACAGCCCTGTGAGGTTGGTTAGGCTGAAAGTATGTGACTGTTCCAAAATCATCCAGTCAACTTCCACTGCAAGATGGGGATCTGAACCTGGGTCTTGCACACCCTACTTTGAAGCTCTAACTGCTGCACCATACTGGCTT
>NW_015168142.1:64837-68295 GCF_001447785.1 Gekko japonicus | reverse complement strand
CTGACTGCTGCACCTCACTGGCTTTCATAGGGTGGCTGCTGATGAACGTTAGGAAGCAGCTGAGGCTAGGTGAGTCATGCAAATCAGGGGGGACCTGGCAACCCTAGACTACTGCCAGGCCTAGGGTTACCAGCCTCTAAGTGGGACCTGGAGACCCCCCAGAATTACAACTGGACTCCAGACAGCAGAGGTCTGTCTCCTTGCAGAAAATGGCTGCTTTGGAGGGTGGACTCTGTGGCATTATACCCAGCTGAGACCTCTCCCTTCCCAAACCCAGCCCCCCTTAGAGTCCGCCACAAAATCTCTAGAAATCCCCCAGCCTGGCACTGGCAATTCTTGTGAGGCCTGGCCCCAAGGCTCCCTTCCTCCCTCCCTGAAAGACCAAAAGAGGTCTGGAAAGGGCCCTTCCCCCACCCTTTTACTGACAAAGCCAGTTAGAAGCCCCCTCCCCCCACAACTTTCTAATCTCTCACTGTTGATGCCTGAAGCAGATCCCTGCAGAGGCCATTTCAAAAGGTTATGGGGGGAATTCAGCTGTCCCTGAAGGGATTTTTTAAGTTTTTGGATTTTTCTACAAACCCAGGAAGTCTACTGACTATGTAGGAAAAGCTGTTGGGGGAGAGTGAGCCCCTTGTTGGTGAAAATAAGTATCCGCACAGAAAAAATACTCTGGCTAATAGAATAAGGATGGTCTACATTGTGAATGTGAACTTCTAAGTTGCCTTAAGCTGAGTCAGACCACTGGTGTATCTATTGTCTGCTCTGACTAGTCCTTTCTGCATGCAATATATGTGCTCCGTCTCTATGTCACAAGACCTGAAAGTCACAGGCCCTCTATAGCAGATACATGCACTCAAGGCCAGATCCTGCACCAAGTCTAGATGCCAACTCTGTCCCCATATCCAGTCAGGCAACATTATAGGACCATACTATCATGGGCTCTTCCGCCACTATATGCAGTCATTTGTCACTAGTGCCTTTTGACTGTCTGTGTAGAACAAAACTGTATGCAAAATAATAAATGGCTATAAACTTGACATAAACATAGCTGCCTTCAAAACCTGTGGCAAAACATTTCAGTCTACCAGGATACTCTGTTGCTGATCTGAAAGCCAGAGTTTGTCAGAGAGATTGTGACATTTCTGTGCAAATCTGTACTTCTACTCTGTATGTGCATATTCTGCTGACTGAAGTTTCATTTTTTGCATATGATGAAGTGGCCTCTACCCAACAAAGGCTAAACTACGAGACTCCTATTTGTTCTGTTGCCTGAAATAAATAGGGTGAACTTGAATGCTGACTACATTTGGCCAGTCTGTTGGTTAAGGCCTCATGTTTTGTTCCTATGTATGTTGTGTAGGTCTTCAAAACGTAACCAAGGCATTGTATTTCTCTTTTGAATAGGATGGAGAGAGGAGGTACAAAGAAGCTAGTGCTAGGAAAAAAATTAGACTGGACAGGTGAGTGTGAGAAACTTTCTTGTTCTAATAGCTTCCTGTCCTATCCATGTTTCAGAATCACACATGAACACACATGAAACTGCATTAGACTGAATCAGACCATTGGTTTGTCAAAGTCAGTATTGTCTGTTCCAGGGGTCTCCAAACTTTTTGAGTCTGCAGGCACCTTTGGAATTCTAACACAGCATGGTGGGCACAGACACAAAATTGGTGCCATAAAATGGCTGCTGCTGGAGGCAGAGCCAGCCACAAAATGGGTGCAGCTGTTTACCTTCAGTTATGCAGTGAAGATCCATGTGCTGTGGTGGCAGCTGCTGCCGAAGCAGTGGGTTTTTTAAAATCTTCACAGCCATTCAAGTCTTCAGTGGCCAATCAGAAGCATTATAGGATAAAACCTCCCACCTGGCCACATCCACTTTCTAAAAACACTTGGCAGGCACCAGGAAAGGTGTTGGTGGGTCTACTCAGACTGGCAGTGGCTCCCCAGGGTCTTAGGTAGATGTCTTTCACATCACCTACCACCAGGTGCATAGCCACGGTGGGGCACTTAGGGTCACGTGCCCAATCACTCACAGCCCAGGCCCCACAACTCCTGCTGCTCCCGGCCGTGCCCTTACCTGCCAGTCCGTCAATGGGCATGGAGGCAGAGGCTGTGCGGCTGGAGTGCTTGTTAGCTGTCTTGCGAAGTATTAATTGCACCAGCCCATTGGCTCTTCCTCTTCCAGGCCAAACAGGCAGGCAGATGAGGCAGGCAGGCCTCAGTGCAGTCATGTGACCAGTGTTCCCTCTGTTAAATAATGGGTTCCATGGATGAACAGACCCCAAGTCTAGTGATCAGCTCTACTTTATTCATGACTAGCAGTAAATCCCGTTGTGAAAGCAATACAATGGACTCTAGAAAGATGTGATGTGTAACGAAAGCATAGGCTGGAAGCAGGTTAAGTACATATTAGGAGTATGTATTAGAAAGGCACAAATGTGGAAGTAAAGTCTCACAAACCTTATGTTACACAATACCTGGTGTCCAAGGTCACACAATGTGGGCCAGAAAATGCAGCACACAGGTCTCCGTGGAGTCATTTCTAAAATTGGGCACCCTCAATTGCTCCCTCTAAGCTGTGGAGTCTTGTGAGCAAAAATTCTGCTTCTCAGCTAACTATCAATGTACCATTATCTGCCCCTCTGACTGCAGCTGACTTCTGCCCGCCCTCCCTCCAGGAGATCAGTTGTAATTCTGAGTAATCTCCAACCCTCACCTGGAGATTTGCAACAATGGTTCCTCAGGAGGGAATGGCTGGTTTGGAGGGTGGAGTCTATGGCATTGTACCTGTCTGAGGTCCCACCCCTCCTCAAACCTCACCCTCTCCAGGCTCCACCCATTAAATCTCCAGGATTTTCCGAACCTGGAGTTGGCAGCCTGCCATTATCTGCCCTTCTGATTTCAGCTTTCCATCTCCTCCCCGCTCCTTCTGGAGATCAGTTGTAATCCCGAGTGATATCCAGCGCTCACCTGGAGATTGGCAACAGTGGTTCCCTAGGAGGGAATGGCTGGTTGGGACGGTGGAGTCTATGGCATTGTACCTGTCTAAGGTCCCACCCCTCCTCAAACCTCACTCTCTCCAGGCTCCATCCCTCAAATCTCCAGGAATTTCCCACCTGGAATTGGCAACCCTATCTCCTTCCCAGCCAATCATCAACCTACCTTTATTTTCCCCTCACTCTTCAGTTTCCATCTCCCCCCCACACCTGCAGCTTCCACTGTGCTCTGAAGCCCTGACTGCCACATCACATTGGCTGTCATGGGGGGGGGGGGCCATTCTCAGCAGTGTAAAAGGACACAGAGTTCACCATTTTCTCCAGGGGAACTGATCTCTGCCATCTGGAGAGCAGTTGTAATTCTGAGTGATCTCCAGCCCTCACCTAGAGATTGGCAACAATGGTTTCCCAGGAGGAAAATTAGTCTTTCTCTGCAATGGGGACCAAAGCAGGTTACATCAT
>NW_015168142.1:56188-64322 GCF_001447785.1 Gekko japonicus | reverse complement strand
CACGCCGCTCTCGGGCTCTCTGTTCTAGCCTCTCTCTCCCTGGCCCAGAGAGAGCAGGGAAACTTCCATTCATTCACCAGTCCAGCTGACTGTGGAGTGGCTGAATTTCTGCTGCCTCCCAGGGTTCCCCCACATCTCTGGCTTGTGGCCTGGACAGTCTGGTCAGCACAGGCAGCAGGAGCCTTTCCTAACCTCCTGTAGGACGGCCTCCTCCCTGGATGGGCTGCAGTCTGTATTGATGCCGCCCCACGCATTGGGACAGTCCCTTTTCTGTCTTTCCCACCCTTTTCTGCCTTTGGGCAGCTGGGAACTGTAGTCCAGCAGATGAGGAATCCCCATTCAACCCAGTGTCCCTACGGGCCCCTCTTTGGAACTACAGTTGAATTAAACCTTATGGCGGAACATTTTAAACAGACAGCCACAGACAGCAGCCATCTTACAAACACAGGTAACTGCCATTTCGTTCAAAAGCTGTTTTGGCTATTCATGTTGATCTGTTTGGAGTTGAGTTACGAGTTGCTGAATAAAGCTGATCTTTTGCTGAAATCACTCTCTGACTCTTTGTTAAGTAACCGACTTAACAGGGCTTGGGAAGGAAGCATTTGTGGAAAAGGGCCACCACTTCTTGTCTTTTGGGCTGTTCAAAATTTGCCTTCAAACCCCCTTTTGGGATGCTTCATTCCTTAAGCAGGTAGGCAAGACTGCTTTTCCAGACATCCAGCCCTTGCAAAAAATAAAAATAATTTCTGTTGAATGTCCAATTCTTACCCTCGCCTCCCCTCCCCCCTCAAGTTTCTTGCATGGTATGTTTGCTGTGTCGTTTTCTGTAAGTCTCGTATAATATGAGAGATTTTCAGCAAGAACAAGACAAGACTTCAGGGCCACAGCCCTGTTTAAATAGTGTGCAGTTGCCACACCCAAACACACCCCACTCCCAATGATCCACTATTTACATAACATTACTTCTTGACTAGGGGCTGTGGTGGCTCAAGTGGCTGAGACGCTGAACTGCAGGCTGGAAGGTCGGTAGTTCAGCAGTTTGAGACCCAAGTGCCGCAAGACGGAGTGAGCTTCCGTCTCTGGTCCCAGCTCCTGCCAACTTAGCAGTTCGAAAGCAAGAAATTGCAAGTAGATAAATAGGTAACACTTTGGTGGGAAGGTAACAGCGTTCTGTGGGCCTTGGCGTCTAGTCATGCTGGCCACATGACCACGGAAATGTCTTTGGACAGCACTGGCTCTTCGGCTTGGCAACAGATGAGCACCGCATCCCTAGAGTCGGATTCGACTGGCTTTCAAGCAAGGGAAACCTTTACCTTTACCTTACTTCTTGACTGATTACTTCCAGAATCCTGGTGGGGTCCTGGAATGTTTCAGTCCCAATACATAACACCTCTAAGCTGAGTTAGTGTAAGATAGCTCACAGTCTTTTAGCCTCCAGCTCAAAGATTTTTGTCTTAGTTCAGGAAGAATGGCTCCAGAGCAAACTAATTTATGCAGTAGCCAAATCACTCACTCATGACTTTAATGCCTGTAGCTCACAAAGTAGAATTTTTGCTCAGAAGACTCCACAGCTTAGAGGGCGCATTGCACGTGACCCAGTCATGTGCTGGTGTCACATGACTTGGTCACATGATTGCAGCGAGGCCTGTCTGCCTTATCCGTTGCTCGTCCAGCTCCGTGGGGGTGGCAGCTGCAGCAGCTGCCTGGGGGATTTCTCCTGGGCCAGGTAATGGGGATGGGGCTTGTGGTGTATTCAATCTGACCCATGTATGTATGAGAAACACTGTCATTGAATCACCATGTGAAGCTTAATTCCTGGGCTAGGATCCAAATCCCTCAAATGTAATTGGTAGCCCAGGAAGAGCCGACCAATCATAAACAGCCAGTTACAGAAGCAAGAACTAATGTGATTGGACCTTATCTCTGCAACCTCATAGGTTGATATTGTACAGTAGGGCGTGGCTACATTAGCCGGGAGAGTTTAAAAGTGGAACAGCTTCTATGCAAAAGCTGTTTTGGCTATTCATGTTGATCTGTTTGGAGTTGAGTTACGAGTTGCTGAATAAAGCTGATCTTTTGCTGAAATCACTCTCTGACTCTTTGTTAAGTAACCGACTTAACAGGGCTTGGGAAGGAAGCATTTGTGGAAAAGGGCCACCACTTCTTGTCTTTTGGGCTGTTCAAAATTTGCCTTCAAACCCCCTTTTGGGATGCTTCATTCCTTAAGCAGGTAGGCAAGACTGCTTTTCCAGACATCCAGCCCTTGCAAAAAATAAAAATAATTTCTGTTGAATGTCCAATTCTTACCCTCGCCTCCCCTCCCCCCTCAAGTTTCTTGCATGGTATGTTTGCTGTGTCGTTTTCTGTAAGTCTCGTATAATATGAGAGATGTTTTTCCCTTTAGTTTCTTTAAAAAAAACTTGCTGGTTGAGCGTTTCATTTGGAAGGATGAGCACGTGATGGGCAAGTGCCCCACAGGATTTCCCAATGCCCCACCAACCAAAAATTTCTGGCTATGCCTCTGCCTACCACCCCATCCTTTAAGCTGGAGATGCCGGTGATTGAACCTAGAACCTTTTGTGTGCCAAACTGATGCTCTACCATTGAGTCATGGCCTTTTTCTAAATTCTGATTTGTATGCAAGAAACTAAACCATGTGATTTGGACAACACAACAAAATGCAGTCAGAATGAAGACTTCTGAAAAGGGAAAGTCCTCAGTCTTGAGGCCAAAAGTAGGGGTGGGGGAGATTACAGCTCTGTTTGAAAATGGTAAATTATGTGTATAGCCACACTTTGGATTGGGGCTGTACAAGAAAGGGGGGGGGATTTAACCCTTCAACCCCTGCTCACTTTCTCTAATAGGGAAAATGGAAGTAGGAATGAACAGGGGAAGACCATGCATTCAGTTCAGTTGCATGTCCTGAGGCTCAGTTTTAATAGGGGGTGGAGAATAAGGAATTGTGCCAAATTAGAGCTTAAGATTTGAAAAGAAGCTAGATTCTACACTGAATATATTATATGCAAAATATGCTGACTCGAAGTGCAGGAAACCACAAATTTAATAGATGCTACTCAAATTCTAGGGTTCTGATTAGGGGTGTGCATTCAATTTATCTGAGCCAACCCCCACCCCCCCCGGCACCTTACAGGTATTTTTCAGGTATTTTTTCAGCCGAATATCAGCTGGGGTGCTTATCTGGCTATACAATACGACCAAGCCTGAAAAATCTGAAAATATTTGGAATTTTTTGGGGCTGCTAGATAGCTGGCATTAAAGGGTGTTTAAAGGGATTGCAGTCCCTTTAAATGGCTTTCCCCCCACCATTGGAAACAATGGAGGATGAGGGCACCTTCTGGAGTCCATAGAATTGGACCCCCTGGTCCAATCTTTTTGAAACTTGGGGGTTCTTTTTAGGAGAGACACCAGCAGCTATGCTGCAAATTTGATGCCTCTACCTAAAAAAAACAGCCCCCACAGAGCCCCAGATATCCCTGCATAAATTCTCCATTATACCCTATGGGGACCATTAACTATAATGATCTCCATAGGGTATAATAGAGCCGAAAACATTCAGCAATCCTGAATATTTACCAAATCTGAATACCATACCAGTATTGGGATTTGGGAATATTGGGAAATACTGATTTTTTTGGGTTCAGTATACTGAAACCTGAAGCACACAGTGATTTTTTTTTTTTTGCACACCCCTAGTTTTTTTGATAGCAAAACTAATTGGGAAAGTGACAAGTAGGGAGAGGCATATAGGAAAAGTTTACTTGAGAGAAAGTAGATACAAGGGAAGAGCTCAGCCAAAATTAGAGAGAGATTCTTCCCCCTCTCCTTGGGTTTCTTTTCTTTTGTCTGCAGCAAGTTCTATTTATAAACAAGCCCTCTGGAGTTCTGTGCATTGTTCTCCTTCCATTTCTGCCTTATGGTGACATCAGAGCCCCTCCAGCTTGCCTCCTGTTATGTCACTAAAACCTCACAGTGTATTTATAGCCTTGTTGTTTGGTTGGTTGTCTCTAATTCATAATTTATTATGGAACACAGACCGAGACTGCATGCATTATCCTTAAGGCCACAGTTCTCCGGGCATTAGCACCAGATCAATGTGTTCTCTTGAGAGCAGTGCGAGAAGGCAGGCTGGAGACGGCATGCAGAACAATGTACACTGTGAAAGTCTCATAAACATGCTGCATTCAAAGGATTGCTTTGGCTTAGGGGGTTGCAGATTCTTCTTTAAGCCACCTCCTCCTCAGACTTCTCTGTTACGTTTTCATTTTTATCTGTCACTTCTGTGTGCTTCCTCCTCATATTGGGAGAGCACACCACTTGGCGCAATTTACACTACAGTGTAATTGTGCATAATTGGAGTGGGATTTTTTCCCCCTTTGGAATATCTGTGAGACATTTTCCCCATCATTGACTTCCCAAGTTTCCCCGTGTTCTGCTGCAATCTTTCTTCAACTTGGATTGTTCTCATGTGGATGTCTTGTTCTCTTACTCTGCCTTGGCTTCCTTACTGCAGTGATGCTTTCAGGAGCATCCACATGACATTATCCTCAGTTCATCTTGCTTTTGTGTTTTCCTCCACTTTGCTATAATCTTTCCAAAATGTGGTGTGTTATGATGTTTTTGGAAAGTTGGCAGAGTACCCTTGGATGCCGTGCGGATGGGAAGGTGTGCACATTTCTGTCTCCTATCCACATCAGCACCATTTTCTTTGCTTCAGTCCCCATGGTTGCCATTCCACCCCACAGGAATCAGCGATCACTAGATCATTAAAGTGTTATAACAATCTATTGTCACAACTGAATTCTCAGCTTTCATTAACAAAAAAAGTATTTAGCCCTTTTGTTGCCCAATGAAATGCAATAGAGTCTTTCCCCTCCTCAAAAAATTGAAATGAACTAGTAGGTCTTGACAATAGGTATTTAACATGCTATAATGCTAGCAGTTCCTGTAGGGGTTTTTTAAGCCCATTGGTGGCATGGGGAGAGCTTGTGGTGGACGGAGACTGAAGCAAGGAAAGTGCAGCAGAAACTGCCATGTGGATGCTCCATTGCCCTCCAAGAGTAGCAGTAGGGCCAAAATAAAATACAAATTAAAAAAAATTCTTTCAAGGTATTTATTTATTATTTTAATTTATAGCCCGCCCTCCCTGCAAGCGGGCTCAGGGAGGCTCACAGATAGGGCAAATGCCAATACATAAAAAAGTTAAAAACAACATAAAAACAATCACAATATTCCAAGTGCTCTAGATGTTTCAATCAGTCCTCAATAAAAGATGGCATCTCAAAGATGGTACTCCCAGTTCAATGGTGTTCGCTCCATGCAGCGCTGTCGTTCACTCCTCACAGGGCCAGTTGGCAATGATGGTAAAGGTGGTGATGGTAAAGGTAGTGGTGACTCCTACTCAAAATCCTGGCAGAAGAGCTCCATCTTGCAGGCCCTGCGGAACTTCGCAAGGTCCCGCAGGGCCTGGATCTCCTCCGTGAGCTCATTCTACCAGTTAGGAGTCGCCACCGAAAAGGCCCTGGACCTGATTGCAGCATACTTGGCCTCCTTGGGGCCTGGAGTCACCAGGAGATGTTGCGTCCCCGAACGTCGTGCCCGTTGGGGAATATATGGGGAAAGGTGGTCCCTTAGGTATGTCGGACCCTGTCCATTTAGGGCTTTAAAGGTAAGAACCAGCACTTTGAAGTGAATCCAGTACGCTATTGGCAGCCAGTGCAGCGCTTTCAACACAGGCTATATATGCTGACATTAAGAAAATAGTATTTTAATTTTTCTTTGCAATATTCTGCAGAGAATTGGAACATATATGTTTTTTTGTTTATGTATGCTCATAGGGTATTCATCTCTTGAGTTTTTAATTTAGCTGTACCTAGTGAAAAAATTAAGGTCTTAATTCAAAGGAATTTTCAATATACATCAATAAACTGGTCTGAACTTAACATGGCTGGTGGGAGCAGCAGGTATGGAACTAGTTTGCAATTCTGCACACTGCTAGTAGTTTAACATCCAAATGGTTACCACAAGGAATTCTCCCACAGTCAGCTCTTCATCATGAATGTTAACATTGGGAGCATATATGTACCTCCTTGATAATAAGAGAAGGGCGTGCTTTCACTTGGACTGTTAGAGATATTGAGGATTCAGAAGTGCAGCTCCCACTGTTGAGGCAATGGCCAGATTGGCATTGAGAAGCCCTTGTATTGTCTGGTGACCTGAGACTGAGACAAAGTAGTGAAACACCAGCAGGGGGACTCGGGGGAGACCTAGTGGCTGAAATAAGCTTTGACTCTTCAGGATCACTTAAAATGTGACAATTCCTTGTACAAAGAACCTACTTGCAGAGGGAAAAAAGTGGACCCCTGCAAACCACCTGGGATTATTTTGCTGTGGCAAAATGTGTTTTGGAAGCAACAGCTGCAAAATACCTTATTTACCTTAAAGGAAGACTAGGGTTTTCCCCATATTTGCTGTCAAGAAAAAAAGGGGGACATCTTAAACTCACATACGGGTTACAGTTGTGTATAGTAATAAGCAATTTAAGATTCTCTAACATTCAGTGGTGTTTTGGCTAAATATAGTAAATGATTGTGCAGGCTTTGTATGCCAGAGGGTATAGATAAGGGGGTTTTAATGTATGTGAAGGAATGAATGTTAGCAGTTCAGTTGGTTGACCTACCAAGAGTAACATACAGCACCTTTGAAATATAATATTCTGTCTCTGCTATTGCAGACACTTTTGAAGGGAGTGAACTGGATGATTAAAATGCTAACCAGATCACAAAGAGTTAATAACACATTTGGCTCTCTAGAACAGACATGTTGCATATTTGCTCATACAACCACTTGGAGATACCATTATCTTTGGTCCTTAATGCTGCAAGTGGAGAGGGTGAATTTTGAATTCTGGTGCCTTTTCTAAAGCAATTTAAAGGCATTCTTAAAGCTCTGCTCTAAAATGGAGGCTTTATTTACTTTCTGGCAATGCTGGCCTTGCAGGCTACAAAAACAGGAAATGTATCCCTAATGTTCATAGCTCATAGGAAATGTATCCCTAATGTTCATTAACTGCCTGACAACCAAATCACTACATACACTCACACACACACACACAGTATTTTTTAAAAAAAACCAGAGCCTTCCACAGAGGTTTAGAATTTAAATAATATGAAGCACTTGACAGGTATTGATACCTAACCAGGTGTACCATGTAAGATTATGAAACTGTAGGTGTTGATGTCTAATGCATGGGTGTTTCTTTTGTTGTACTGCAGAAAACAACAGGGAGGATTCAGTCTTCTGAGAACTGTCTTTGGTGTGCGTGTGTGCATGTGTGCTCACGTTCATTTCCCTGATCCACTTACCTGTGAACTTTGTCTCATCTTCTTTTCTTTATATTCTCTGTGTTTAAGATATCTCTAGTTAGGGTGAGACCTGTGCTCTTCACTTGGTACTTTGCACTTCTTTACTGTGGAGCTGTCATCTCAAAGGCCATCAATCAGTGGTTATCAGTCAACAATCTGCTTCTTATCTGAGGCCCTGAAAATGATATTGTATAGAAGTGATACAGAACCAAGGTTAAGTGCATCTTGTGACTGTCTGTGCCCTGCAGTCAGCACTAAGCCATTTTGTATCACTTGGGTCCAAAACTAGTATTGGGTCCAGAGCAAGAATTGGATAACACTCACTTGCTTTGGCCTCCTGTCTCAGTACATAGTTGCAATTTGTTTTTATGCAGAAAATCTTGTTTGAGGATAGGCCTAGATTAATATCAAAGAAGTTTCATGTACAGAGTTCTAACTGGTAAAATTCTTTCCTGCCTCAGACTAGAATCCTTTGCCAAGGCAAAGGGACCCTTGTGTCATCTACATTGGGAGGTAGGAGGAATTTGCACCAGTAATTCTTGTCATTAAATGCCTTGGGGTATGTGTGGCAGCCTATCCAGCTCCTGGATACATGCAGTAGTTGGTTAGCTGTAAGTGAACACATGGAAAATGTAATGTCTGGTTAGGTCCTCAGTCTCTAATGGTCATCATCCCATTAGGACTGCTGGACAGCACATGTTTTGCTTTCAAACTCTTCACAGGTTGTTCCTGGGGTATTTAATCTTGACTGC